>NC_141033.1:13785000-13802500 GCF_052040795.2 Danio rerio
CTTTAAAATATTCCTTAAATCTACTGGAAGTCCTGACTGACAGTTGTTAAAAATGAAGTAAAATGATGAGACTAGTGAGATTGAGTGCTGTTTATTAATGATCGATATTCAGAGTTTGTGTGTGTTGTTTATATTTTAGCTTCAGGCCGCTCCAGATCCAGGAGTGTTGCTTTCACCCAGACATCAGCTCTGGACGCAGACACACGTGATGGCACCACTGAGCTTCCTGGTTATTTGGCTCCTCTGTCTTCCGAGTTGGCGGATTCTGTGTCCACTGACCAGAGGAAGAGGAAGAGGAAGAGGAAGAGGAGGAGCAGCAGCCAGCAAACGGCGTCCACCTCGTCCAGAAGACCACCAGCCAAACGCTCTCGCAGAGGTCAGCACACGCTCCTCTTCCAGATGTTATGGCTCAGTTATGAAATGATCTGTCTCTATATTCTTGTTTTCTTGTGCTCTTCTGTGTTGCAGACGTGTATGCGAAGGGCCCGTTGCTGGGACGAGGTGGATTCGGCTCTGTGTTTGCTGGGATCCGCAGGTCTGATGGACTGCCAGTAAGACATTTTCTTCCCCTCTTCATTCAGACATGCTTTACAAATGTTGCTGTCCGTAAATCAGGCAGGTGTGATTTACTGTGCTTCTTCTGTGTGCAGGTGGCCATCAAGTACGTGTCTAAGGACCGGACGCACACCAGACTGAAAGTTGTAAGTTCCAGAGTGAATCTGTTGTGTTTTACGTCTTTCATTCAGTCCTGCATATAATGAAGTGTTTGTCCTTCAGGACGGTCAGGGTCGTCTGCCGCTGGAGGTGGCATTGATGACCCGCGTCACTTCAGCTCCTGCCTGTCCCAGTGTCCTGCAGCTGCTGGACTGGTTTGACCGTCCCAGACGCTACGTCCTGATCCTGGAACGACTGGCTCCTTGCCAAGATCTGCAGAGCTTCTGTGAGGAGAACGGCTGTCTGGACGAGCGTCTGGCCAAGAAAGTGCTGGTGCAGCTGATCGCGGCGCTGAAACACTGCGAGAGCCGCGGCGTCCTGCACCGGGACGTCAAGCCAGAGAACCTGCTGATCTCCACAGAGTCCCAGAACATCAAGCTGCTGGACTTTGGCTGTGGAGATCTGCTGAAGCGCTCAGCCTACAAATACTTTGCTGGTGGGTTTGTGTTACAGAAGGAAACGTTCTGTGGATGTTTGTGATGATTGACTAAGGGTAATTGTCTGTACTGGACTGTATTTTTTAAGTGAATGTTTGTGTTCTTCTTGTGTCTCTCAGGCACTCCTGCATACGCTCCTCCAGAGTGGTTGCGCAGACATCGCTATAATGCGACTCCAGCTACAGTCTGGTCAGTAGGAGTGACCCTCTACAACATCCTGTGTGACCGTTTCCCCTTCAGAGGCGCACAGAGGGTCACGTCCAAAAGCAGACTGATCTTCACTAGAAAGCTGTCAACAGGTAAGAGATTCAGACACATTTAGAGATGGAGACGGTGTGTAAATGAGCAGAAGTGTGTTGTTCTGAAGTGTGTGTTGTGTGTAACAGAGTGCCGTCACCTGATTCGCTGGTGTCTCAGTACAGCACCAGCAGATCGACCCAGTTTAGATGATATTGAGCGCCATCCCTGGTTGCACTGAACAGGTGGCCAGTGACATTACACTCATCTTAAAGCAGCAGTCATGGCTTGAATTGCATTGTCAGGATCAGTGTAGATAAACACTGTCAATGATTTGCAGGGAGAGCAGGAGTGGCAAAGGAACTGAGGAGAGCAGATCCTAATCCTGAACTTCCTCTGCTGCGTCTGTGTGGCTCTCAGTGGTGCTGCAGGAGCAAAACATACACCAGCTAGTGTACAGTAGACAAATGAGACATTTCTAGAGCACTTTGAGAAGAACAGATGCACAGACTAAATAATCAGAAGAGCAGCAGGAAAAGAGTGTCAGAAGAAAATCAGAAGGTTGTAAAAGTCTTAGATGTAAAAATGTCCTGTAGGTGGTGACAGACATGTAGCTTATTGACATCTTGTTCAATCCTGTTAAACAAAACAAACAATAAAACTTATTTCATACCTGATTACAGCAGTTTCTTTGTGCTTTCATTAAAATAATATAAATGTTCAAACCTACATTTAATGTCCAGTAAACCTGTATTTTTAATGTAGCAAAGCATTAGACAATCTTTTATTATTGGAAATAACTTAATAAATGTAGCAAACAAGATCCCAATGAAAGATTGTTTAGAAAGCTATATGTATATTAAGATTTGCAAAAACAGACATGTATGTATATTTACATATATAGTGTTAACAATAAGATACTGAAAAGTTTGTCAAAGTCCAATAGATCCAGTAGGTGTCAACAGATGTGTAGATTTCAAATCGTGTAAACTACGCTTTTAAGAATGTAGGGGTGTGCTGCAGTGCTGGTTTAAATCGGTACAAATTAGCACAATGTATTCTTAAACTGGGAACAAATATGTGATATAAGAAGTAAGCTAGAGTAATAAATAAAAACAAGGTTATTTATATCCTGTACAATACTGTCAAAAATTAACAAAACGTTTTTGTACAGTCTGCATGGTGTTTGGCTGTGTTCCTGATTCCTCTGAGGCCAATAAAGGTTCAATCTGCATGCTGTCTGGCTGTGTTCCTGATGCTTCTGAGGTCCATGAAGGTCCAGTCTGCATGGTGTCTGGCTGTGTTCCTGATGCTTCTGAGGTCCATGAAGGTCCAGGCTGCATGGGTGACTGATTGTGTTCCTGGTGCCTCTGTAGCTCTGGTCTGCATCAAGTCTGCCTGAACTGCTAAGGTCCCTGAAGCTGGATTGCTGGTGCCCCAGAAGCTCCAGCCCAGAATGAGTTTGACTGGAGTGCTGACCCCTCTGAAGCTCTGGTTTGCACTGAGTCTGTCTGAGGCCCTGGAACCTCCGGCCCTGGAAGCTTAGGTCAGCATTTAGTCAGGTAGGAGAACAGACACCCTGGAAGCTCCGGATGACATTGAGTCCAGTTGGTGTGCTGATACCCTTCAATCTACAGCTTGCACTGAGACAGATTTTTTTCAAATATTAACAATTAAAATAAAATGTTTACAATCCAAGTTTAATGGTTTTGTTTTATTCATTTAGGTGACCCAATGATTAGAATCTGTGTATTGAATTGATAATCATGAACCGTTGCTTAATATTATAATCTTTGTTGAAAATTTTTTTGTGGAAACTGTGATGTAGAACCCTTAAAAATCCCCTTCTGAAATACTTTAATTCATTCAGAACACATTAAATTTATCAGAAGTAAAAGTAGCTTTAATGAAAGATAAAAAATACTGTAATTTTAAAAACATGTTTATTATTTGTTTTTATAAAAAAAGAGAAATAAAAACATGCTTATAGGCTTCATTAATTTTTAAAGAACAGAGATGACATAAAAAGTGCTCAACCATTTCATATTGAACAGCAATACGTTTATCTACATCGTTCACTAGACAACAGCATAGCGGAAACAAAACTTTTTAATGGGATAGTTCACCCCAAAAAAATACAAAAATTACTCACTTTTTACTCTCCCTTAAGTGGTTGTATCAGTTTCTTTATTCTGTTGAACACAAAATAATATATTTCAAAGTAAGTAAAATACATGTAATCATTGACTTCCATAGTTGTAAAGTGAAGGGAGAGTAAATGAGGGCAATTTTTCATTTGGATCAAATATGCTTTCAAAACCTGCCGCTTGCCAATCTTTTAATTTCCAGGAAAAGTTTTCAGAAAAATATGCAGCAACATTTTTTAAAACACCAACAAACAAAAATACCCTATTCAACAACAAAAATAACTGATCTTATCAGATCTACATGTAACTATATCTACAATATTCAGTTATAGCCATAGCGTCACCTACTGGCAATTATTTTATACATATTCTTATATTCTACACTCTCAGAAGAAATGGTACAATGTTGTACCAAAGAAGGTAAAAACAAACCCTTGTCAATGGGGCAGGACCTTTTAATGGAACAGAATTGTGCCTTAAGACAAAGAAACTAATTTGTTCCATTGCACTTTATACCTTTAAGGACATGATTTGTATCATGGGGAACCAAAATGTACCTTTGGTTTTTAAAAACTACAGATACATTTTCCTTTATCCAAAATGCATCAATTTATTTTCAGTAAATATAAAACATCAATTTTTTTTAAAGTTTCTTTGTGTGTAAACACACCTTTTCTATTTACAATAAATAATCTAAAAAATCTTTTTAGCTAAACATTTCACAACACCTTTCACAAAAATGTTACAGAAACACATTCTCCCATGTTCAATATAAAACACCCTTTTCTCCTTTTGTTTTCTCCAATACCTTTGTAATCACTTAAAAGTTCATTGAATTTATTTAATTTTAAAATCAAAACATAATTATGCAAAAGTACTGTAATGAGATATGCACAATGTTTGATTTGTTTTACAATACTAAAATGTCTGCATGAAAACTTTGCATATGCAGGACTTTTGCCAGCTCACATGCATATAGGAAAGCAAACGCCAAAAGGTGCGGATATCAATAATGAAAATGTAATTATCGGAAAATGCTTACTAAAATGTTTATTAAAAATGCCTTTATGCCACAGCGGAATGAACCGTCAACTTATCCAGCACATTTTTACGCAGCGGATGCCCTTCCAGCCGCAACCCATCTCTGGGAAACATCCACACACACACACACACTCATACACTACGGACAATTTAGCCTACCCAATTCACCTGTACCATGTCTTTGGACTGTGTGGGAAACCGGAGCACCCGGTGGAAACCCAAGTGAACACAGGGAGATCTTTTCAGTCATATTTATTTTATTAGATATTGTAATAAAGGAGTTGTCCAACACTTATGTACCTTCTTTATAAGAACAATTGTGTACCTTCATTTCAGTTGTACCATAAAAAGTACAGAACAGAATCATAAGAGGTCTTTTCTGTACCAAATAAGGTACAAATTTTTCAAAGGTACAAAACTGTTCCTTAAGGAGCATTATTTGTACCACTGTGTACCTTTTTTTCTGAGAGTGTACCGTTCTCTCTACTATTTAAAGTGATAGTTCATCCCAAAATAAAAAATTCCTTCATCATTTACTCACTCAACTGAATCTAAACTTTTATGACTTTCCTTCTTCAGTTGAACAGAAAACAGAAAGATTTTGTGAAGAATGTTATTATATTATGGATGTTTTTTACCCTACATTCTTTAGTAAATCTTTCTTTCTGTTCATGTCTTTATCTTAGTTTGATGAGTAAATGATGGCATATATATATATATATATATATATATATATATATATATATATATATATATATATATATATATATATATATATATATATATATATATATATATAATTTTTTTTTTTTTTTTTTTGGTTAAACCATTCCCTTAAATGAATATTGCCCCCTGTTCACTGTTATTTTAAGGCCACTGGGTGGCGATGAACCCTTTCAACAATTCTTGCAGCTTTAATTATAAATAAAAAAGGCATTTGTGCTCTAATATTAGTCTTTAATATTATCAAGTCAGTGTGAACAATAGTGGTTAATGGTAACCTCTGACCTCCATAGTATTTTTTCCTATATAGTATATACAGTTGAAGTTGAATTATTAGCCCCCCTTTGAATTTTTTTTATTTTTTTATTTTCTTTGTTTTGTTTTGGCTTGAATAAAAGCTGTTTTTTTAATTTTTAAACACCATTTTAAGGTAAAAAATATTAGCCTCTTTAAGCTATTTTGTTTTTCTTCTACAGAACAAACCATCGTTATAAAATAATTACCTTAACCTGCCTAGTTAAGCTAATTAACCTAGTTAAGCTTATAAATGTCACTTTAAGCTGTATAGAAGTGTCTTGAAAAATGACACTTGGCAAAGATAAAAGAAATCAGTTTTCAGAAATGAGTTATTAAAACTATTATGTTTAGAAATGTGCTGAAAAAAATATATTTTCTTAGTCAATCGGGGGACGGGGGAAAATACACAGGGGGGCTAATAATTCTGACTTCAACTGTATGTAGATCTCAATGGTTACCATCAACCAGCATTTTTTACATTGACTTGTTTTGTGCTCAACAGAAGAAAGAAACGTAGAGGTGAGGGGTGAGTAAATGCTCTCAGAAATGTAATTTTGTGTTCAAAAGAAGAAATAAAGCCAAAAAGGTTTAAAACTACATGAGGACATTTTTATTTTTTGGGTGAACTATTCCTTTACATCCAGGTCATTTGTACGCTGAACTGTGGGAACACTTTTCTGGCTAGATTTTCATTGTGTGCAATAAAAAATGCTGATTTTCAACAAGATCCAAAAGCATACCTTTGTTTATCTTCCTGCCCCAGGCTGCCAGAAGACTAAATTTTATCAGTAATCATCATGGTACCATCATGGAAAATCTCTTTCCAGAACCTTCTCATTCACTGTTCCCTGATTGTCACTTGATCTTTCTAACCTCATCCAAAATAACGAACCGCTTATAATTTTCCTTCTGAAAAACAAATTCTCAATGCTTTCAATTGTTATTGAACCCTTTCTGTACTTTACTAAACAATGTCTGAAAGAACTATTAAAATTGTAATTATTTACCTCTCACTTGTAATAGACCTTTTTTTTGGCTGATGCATTGAGGGCTCCATAGCGACCAGCGTCCTCCGGTAGAATGGTTTGAACTTCTGTTTACAGCATATAGAATAGGTAAATTGCGCTCCAAAAATGGGTTTGAAGCGTTTTTAATAGATTACACAGTGTTTTTGTGACACACAACTTAGAAATGTATCTGTTAAACCCGTTATAATCTGTCAGATGTGGTTCAAGCGCGTCAAAAATACGAGAAAAAAGTTTTCATAGTTCACGTGTCTGCCGTCGGAAATACAGTGTGTGTGTGTGTGTGTGTGTGTGTGTGTGTGTTCCCGGCCTGTCAGCTTCAGTACACACACACACACACACATGCAATACTTCACTGCATTATAGAATAAACCAGATTACTGGCATGAAACTTAAAAGGTAAGTCATGCAATTTACAAAATGACCAATAAAAGTCTGTTATTGATACTCCGCTGGCTGATTTGCTGTTCATTCTAATCGCGAGCCGTTTATGTTTCATTTTGTGTGTTGTTTTTACCATGGTTTGTATTTTTCTGTCATTTGGAAATGACTATAGCCTATATTTTCACTGTCACAGTTATTAAATCAGTGTGTCAGTGCGACAGTATAGGCTACTGTATGTGTGTGTGTCAAACATTTTGGTGAGCAACATTTGTTTGGGTTAATTATTTATTTGACAGAAAGAGAAACTGTTGACTTTAGCGATGACGAGGCTTCATTTAAACGGCAGAAAATGCCATATGACAACGAGGGGAAAATGCCTCACAGCAGCTGTTTTCCATCATATTAAATCGCATTTCTTTGATAAAACGAAGAAAAGATGATAAAAGTAGTTAAAATAGATTAAAACTATCGTTTCAAAGCTGTCTGTTTACTCGCATCAGCTGCCAACCGGAAGTTCTTAGCATTCTCCTTGCGCACGCACGGAAAGCATAATTGGTAATTTTACGTTCCAAGAAAAAGGTCTATAAATAAATGTAAATGTCTTAAGTATATATAAAAAATAAAACTAGCCTCTCTGCACATAAATAATCGTAAAAGGTGAAAGTTTGTTGTATTACATAATGGGAGATTTTGGCTGCCAATCTGGCAAACAAACAAAACTCCATGGTCGGTTTACTCGATAGTTCACTTTGTGCAGTGTTGTACTTGTGATGGAGAGCTCTCATGATCAAACCCAGAGAAATAGTTGAAAGTCTGCTTGTGAAAACAATTATTTGGCTTTATGAAAGGATTAGGTCAGAGGTTCCCTGGTGATCTGTACAATGAGGTTGTCACAGGCCTGTTCAAGAAGGACATGTATCTGAAATGTACACTACACGTAAAGTAACTTCATGTAGATTTGCACAAAAGTAGACAGTGCTCTCTAGTGGATTTGTCATCTGAAACATTCCTGGAACAATATTTAACATTTTGCAAAAATGCTGGTTGAAGCATGTACTGTATTTTCAATGACCATTCCTGGAACAATATTTAACATTTTGCAAAAATGCTGGTTGAAGCATGTACTGTATTTTCAATGACCCTGGGCTGGAAACTCTAGAACCAGAATGAACAGCTCTGTAGCTGCAAGCTTCCACAAAATGTTATCAAATAATCTGACAACTTCAGACATGTTTCAGAGAGTTTGATCATTATCTGCATACCAAAAAAATCCCTTTTCTATTTTGTTTCTTTTATTTATTGATTCAAAGGAGTATTAGCTCCACTCATGCTGTAAGCTGCGTGACATTGCTTGATTATTGGTAATTTCGGTGATGATGTATTTATTTATTCAAATTTGCATGATCGCAAAAAAATAAGGGTTGGTATACATGGTTCAGTGAAGAGGCTAAATATTTTAAACATTTTGTCCTTTATTACTGAAATGTACAGAACAATTTTTCTGAACTATTCAATCATTCATTAATTTATGCATTCATTCTTTCATTCATTCATTCATTCAATTATGCATTTAATAATTTGTTCATTTCTTTATTTTGATAAATACAAAAAAAATCCCATTTGGAACCTAGACTGAGAAAACATCTAAATATTTAAAAGAACAGTTTTCTGAAAAATATTTCCAAATGAAGTGAATTGATTAAAACAACATTAGAAAAATATCTACATTAAATAAGTATCACATTAAACAGATCCATCAGTGTTGCAATATCTACCATGTCTAACTTACATGGTCTTTTGAGGAGAGTATTGAGCAATATCATGTGTTGCGTAATGCGCACCCAACATGTGCCGACTAATCCCTTGGTAAGACTTCTTTAAAAATGCCTGATAACCAATTTAATTGACATTAGCAAGATTACAAGAAACATGACTGCCTCCTCACAAATACAGTTCAGCTTGACATTTGTTGTTTATCATGCAAACACAATGAGCTGGCTCAACACAGAAGACATAAACAAAATAAATAGACCAATAAGGAAGATAACAGGTGAGGGGAACGGAGTTGTGGTGATATACCTGTAATGAATAAGATTACGAGATACAAGAAAAGTTAAAAAAAAATTACATTAAAGCAAACAAAGTTAAAATGATTCATAGATACCATAGATAATGATCAGGAAAGACAAACCAAGCAAATCAGACTAGAGACTTGGCAATAGCTCCTCCCCAAGGTTGCTTCCTGGTGAGCCATGGAGAGTCCTACCTTATCAACAATGAAAGTTTTCTGTCAAGGCAGGGTCCGGAATGTGTCCAGAATGTCCTAAGTCTGAATCTAGCCTTTCTCCTTCAAACTTGAACAAGGGGTCCCACTGGATGTCTTAAGGGTCCAGTGTAGATGAAACAAAATAGTACCCTCTGCCCTTAGAGTCCTCTCCCCAGGGGCTTTAAGCAGGTGAGACAGAGCATGAGGTTTCACTTTCCCCGATCTGAGCAGGTATGAGAGAGTTAAACTGGCCCAATAGGTGCCCAGTAGGCCTGGTGTTAATTTAACCTTGTGGCTGAATGGATAAACTCAAGTTCATGTGATACTTTCAGACTAAAACCTGGATTACCTTTTTTTATGACAGGAAAAGCACATCTTTGCCCCCCTGACACCCTTACCTACCTGCAGCATCCACCTCAACAATGAATTTTCCTGTGGAAGTTTGACATTGATCTGGAATGGAAAGAACAGCAACAGAGATGAAATAGGATTTTTTTTTTTTAAATACCCATTAGCCTGAAAATCCAGTTGAACATTACCTTAAAGGAGGTGAGCTGAAAGCTAAAAAAAAACTTTTGCATTAAAAAAAAGTTGCATTAGTTCCTAATTAAACAGTTTTAGACATTGGCAACCCTCAGAAACTGCTGCAGGGCCTTACAGGTGTTGGGGATTGTCCACTTGAAGACAATGCGTACCTTAAAAGGTCAGCTTCTACCACATATGCTGAGATGACACACAGGAACATAAACGATTAGAGTATAACTCACACTTCTCCACCATGACAAAAAGCATTCTACTGCAGCCATGGTAAGATCTAGCAGACATGCACACAAAGATAAACCAATTAACCAGAGCATGGAAGACAACTGAGGCATTAGTCAGACCAAAAGGGTTGTTGGACCAACCCACACAATATCATTGTGAAGACCCTGGCTTCCTGCAGTAAATCATAGGCAGAGTACATGAAATGTAGAGTTTTTTTTTTTTTTTACAACATTCAAATATCAGTACAAATATCTTGGAGTTTTAATTAATAATACACTTTATTTTAGTTCTCACATTTAGCAATTGGTGAAAAACTTAAAAGTGATTTTAGGCTTCTATTTTAGAATTAAGAACTGCCTTTCTTTTGATGCTAAAAAGAAGCTGGTTGATGCAACATTTATGTCGATATTGGATTACGGTGATGTTATCTACATGCATGCTTCGTCTCAAAGTCTGAATGCATTGGATACTGTTTACCATAGTGCACTAAGATTTATAACTAATTTTAAATCCCTAACTCTTCATTGTGTGCTTGAGGGTAGGTTGCTCTGCTTTGTCCATTCGTAGGCTTAAGCATTGTCATATATCCTAGTTTACAAATCTACACTGGGTTTACTCCCATCATATCAACAGAATTACATTTGTAAAAAGTCTGTTCTTATATGGTCTCTGGTCACAGGATATTTATTTACTGTCAGTTCCTAATGTGCGGACTGAGATGGGAAAAGAGGCTTTTAAGTACGCAGCACCTTTTGCATGGAATAATCTGCAAACACAATTGCAGTTTAAAAAATTGATTTCACTACATGCTTTTAAAAAGACTATATAAGATTTAGAAATTGAAACAGGTTTGTAGATGTTTTGAATAGTTTGTCAGTGTGATTCATGTTAAGTGGTAATTGTTTTTTGTATGCTGCCTAATCTTGACAATCTTGTAAAAGAGATTTTAAATCTCAATGTGTCTTTCCTGGTAAAATAAAGGTTATAATAATAATAATAATATTAATAATAATAATAATATTAATAATAATAATTCAAGCCCCTGTGGTCCATCCTGGAATTTAGGGATCCATTCTTCTTTACAGACAAATTAGAACCAATAGCAGCCCTGTAATAAATAGGGATGGATGAGTCCAGCAATATAGGAATCTAAAAAAATATTTGTATTTATATGTCTGAAGTCTTTCTTTCTGAACCAGACAGGGAATAAAGTCAACTTTAGTCAGAACAGAAGCAGAGATGAAACAGAACTTCTATCAAATACCCCTTAAGCAAATTCCAGTTGAACGGTGACTTGATGGAGAACATGAGTAATTCTACTCATTTGAAAAGAGTTTTGAACTCAGTGTAGAAGGTAATAAGTTAATTAAATACTTTATTACTTAAACATAAATGGAGTAAGTTCACAGTACTCAAATAGATTAGTTTTTTTACTCAAATGGTTTGTAGCAATCGGTGTGAGTTGCGTTAACTTTTTAGGTTTTACAGTGCAGGAATTCCCCATTCCAGGAGGTGGTTTCAGTTGTGTAGCATGCTGCCAAGTTCTGGCAAGTGAAGTTCTAATTTGTTCAGTGCCAACTGACTGAGCTGTCAAATACAAAACTGAAGTGCTCAGAGACATCAAAACACATAGACAATGTAAACAAAAGGCAAATTTCTCATGCATTACATGGTGCAGAAGACTCCTTTCTTTGCAGTCTTATTGAACTAATTATGTAATATTTCTCCTATTAGCTCTGGTTATTATCATTTCTCTCAGAGTACAGATTAAGTACGTCTTCTGGGAAAAGGACCACTGTTTATCTGAATGAATAATAGTAATAACACAGTGATGTTGCAAATGCCTTTCTTCAAATGTTCAGATTAATTTAATCTAGAGTTGTTTTTCCTTGGAAAGAATTTAAGAGCTCTTATTAAAGTATGCTCTGTTTTCTTACATTTTTACTCTGTACAAACATGTAATGCTCCCTCTTTGAAAATAACAAAAGACATTAAAGTAAAGGAAACTTTTATGAGAACGGAAAAGTGAAACAGATACAGAGCAGATGTAAAAGATAAGATAATATTTATGGTAGAAGAAGATTTATGGCATATTCCTGTTTTCTGTCTGGCGTTTCACTGGAGAGAGTGAACTGAACAACACCCACTCGCACACACACCCCCTCCGCCTGTCTCCACTTTTTGCCCATTATATAAAGCACAGCAGACTCAGTGGTCTTCAGTCTTGAAGTAGACAACAATTGTTCACAATGAACAGGCTGATTTTCTTCTCTGTGCTGTTCTATGCAGCATTTCATACTGGTGAGCAATATTCAAATCAGTGCTTTTGATTATGTTTGGTACAGGGTATGGATTTCTGTTACTATGTGTTAGCATGTTGTTTAATTTAAATTGAAAGTTATTACGTGTATGTGCAGGTGACTGTATCACGGGAGGGCAAGAGGCTAAAGCACACTCTCGCCCGTACATGGCTTCAGTTCAGTGGAATGGAAAACATGAATGTGGTGGCTTTCTGATCTCCAGTCAGTGGGTCATGAGTGCTGCACATTGCTTTCAGGATGGGTATGAAGCATAACAGTGCAACTAAGCTTTCTTATAGCTCTGCAATGCAAAAATGTTGTAAATGATATCAGTTGTGATTGTGAATACGTCACAGTTTTGGTCATGCTGTGATTTATTTTTGTTTTTTACTTTTTTAATTACTTTTTTTATGTCTGTTGCAGGAGGACATCTGGTGTTAAGGTTGTTTTGGGTGCTCACTCGTTGTCTGGAGCCGAGGACACAAAGCAAACTTTTGATGCTGAAGTATACAACCATCCTGATTTCAGCATTAGCAACTATGACAATGACATTGCCCTGATTAAGGTACATGCTGTTATCTATCATGAAGCTAAAAATCAATCTGTGTATAGTACTGGGGTTGATACTAATTGTTTACAAAAATGTCATACATTGTAGTAAGTAATGTAACCTTCTGGTTTACTCATTTTGAAAAATCTAATCAGACTACTTAATTACTTTTAGATGACTTTTGAACAAAGTCTTTCATGACATAGATGTGAAGATTGTTTTGTACCATGCTGACATATAATACAAGAAAATATATTATATTTGAATTCTTAGCAATAGTGTGAAGTGCAGTAAATGTCATATTATATTAAAGGGTTTCCATATACTGGGTTTTTAATTGAAATAATACAAATGTAAAATAAAAACACTGCTCAAAATAAATAAAGAGAATACTTAAACAACATAATGTAACTCCAAGTGGCCTCTTTATTTTGTTTGAGCAGCTGTTTTAATATTTAGCGAATAACAAAAGAAAAACCAGTAAGGAAAATTTAATGCATGTATGTTTGTCTGCAAGTCACTGTAAAATAATCATGATGAAAAAAGTAATAAAAATTTAAGCAGTTTAAAATATTTAAAACATTAATAATTTACTGTTTAAATAATAAGTAACCAATAAAAAAGTAACTGCTGTCTGACTGATCTGACATTACTACATATCTATAATCTAAATACAAGCACTTCATTTTTGGAATCCGATTATGTCAGATTTTATATGATCAGTTACTATCCAAAACTGTTTTTGTATACATTTAGGGCTAACTAACACTATGCTATCTGAACCATGCCCAAGCCCATTTCCCTGATCGTTATAGAAGTGCTTTGAATCGGTCTCAGGCGCGGTTTACTTGGCCGGCCCTAGCCCAGTTGGAAGAGGTGTGCCAAAAAGTGGTTCACTTGGGCTCACGCTTGTAGTGTGAGTGAAAAGCGCACCTGAGCCTAAAACTGAAGACGAGACGTGACTTTTTTCAGAGGCTTTAATCCATTGTGACGTACAAACATTTAAGATAATACTGTATGTCCAGCCTGATCTGACGAGGAAACGTAAGTATTTTACGTTTTGTCAGTTTAGTGGAGTTCAATCATATGAAAATGTACGATTTTAAAAAGGAGGTGTGGCACCCAACCCCACCCCTAACCCCAACCGTCATTGGGTGATGAGCAAATCGTTCTAAATTGTACGAATTAGATCGTGTGAATTCATACGAATTAGCCACTAAATCAAAAAGTTACAAATTGCCGTGAGATTGCATTGGTATGTTTGTTTATGCATTCCTTTAGAATCAAACTCTTGACCATACAGTATCTGCAGTAACTGGAGACATTATAATTCTGTATATTTTATGATATGTGATAAACTATTATCAGCAGCAAACAGCCATAGTCATAAACTAGATGCTATTGTTTTGACAGTTGGATAAGCCAGTCACTCAGAGCGATGCAGTCAAACCAGTGAAATTCCAGCGTGATGAGACGGCTGACCCTAAAGAAGCTGCTGTTGTAGAAACGGCTGGTTGGGGCTCATTGAACAACATGGGAGGACGACCTGACAAACTTCATGAGCTCAGTATCCCAGTAATGGAGCGATGGCGCTGTGGCCGTGCTGACTTCTATGGAGAGAAGTTTACCAGCAACATGCTCTGTGCTGCAGACAAAAGAAAGGACACCTGTGATGTAAGTTTTTGTTGCAGTGGTTTATAAGGCACAAATTGACATGATGGTTGACTCTATTCTTCTGTTTTTGTCATAATAGGGGGACTCCGGCGGTCCTCTTTTATACAGAGGCATTGTTGTCGGAATAACGTCTAATGGAGGGAAGAAATGTGGCTCCTCCAGAAAGCCTGGACTCTACACAATCATTTCCCACTACGCTAGTTGGATTGATACTACAACTACTAAGTAAAAAGTAAAAAGAATCAAATAAAATGTGGTGGAATCCTTTTTATATCTATGTATATTTTCATAGGTACATCTGTGCATCTTGTTTAATGCTACAATAATAAACGCTTTTCTACATTTATCTAAATTACTGTTGTTGTGATTGTTGTGTTTATGCCATTTTACTTGTTTTAAATGTATGCTAACCACCAACACAATGTTCAGTATTCTAATTAAGTGTATGTCTAATATGTGTTTAATTAAATATATACTTTAGAAATATTAAAGAAATTACTTTGGTGCTCACTGCAAACTGCCTCAAGGTAAAATATTGTATAGGAGATATTGCTCACATGTTTATGACAGAAGAATTAGCAAATAGCTGTGCTGCTCTTGAGTATTTTCTTGCTTATTGATGAATGCTTATTTAACTAACAATAGCTGACTTTGATATTTTGTTTTTATGGACAATATAGATTTTTAGACACACTGTATCTACATTTTAGCAGCTAACCTTCAGTGTTGTCCGTGAAATAACTTGAGTTGGGCTTAGTGTTATGATGTGCATATTGTGGCACAGAACATCTCAAAGTTTTTAACTCATTAGAGCTAAAAAAAAAAAACTAAAAAAAACACACAAATTAGCAAAGAAAGCATTGAAAAAGATCTCAGTGTGGTTCTCGTTTTGACAACTATTAACCACTACATCACCTGTGGACCCTGAAAGAGATTGTTTAGATGAACTTATATGGTACGTTTTGTTGTTATAGGCTAAGGTACGGTGGCCGAGAGAGCTTAACGTGCTGCAGTTTAAGAAAGCACATGCAATTACAAAAAAACGCCAGCAAATTAAGTAACAATCATTATCAATTTGACAGCACACGTGTTACAAATTCTCACAACACAAACAACTGAAGAAACACACAGCAATTAGTCACAACACAAACAACTTAAGAAACGTGCTGCAATAAGTCACGACAATTGCAAATATCGAGGCTGCATGGTGGAGAAGTGGATAGCACGTTCCCCTCGCAGCAAGAAAGTTGCTGGTTCGAGCCTTGGCAGGGTCAGTTGGCGTTTCTGTGTGAAGTTTGCATGTTCTCCCTGTGTTCGCGTGGGTTTCCTCCGGGTGCTCAAATTTCCCCCACAATTTCAAAGACATGTGGTATAGGTAAATTGGGTAGACTAAATCGTCCGTAGTGTATGTGTGTGTATGAGTGTGCATGGATGTTTCTCAGTGATGGGTTGCAGTTGGAAGGGCATTCACTGCCTAAAAAAGCATATGCTGGATGAGGTGGCGGTTCATTTCGCTGTTGTGACCCTAGATTAATAGGAGGACTAAGCAGAAAATGAATGAATGAATGAATTGCAAATATCTACGAAACACAACTGAAATATTTCAAGGGGACCCAAAACCATGACCGACCCTGCTGACTGAGATATGGATGTGTTATTATGCCGTGACTGTTGCTCAGTGAAGTGATTGATGGTCTTTGAAAGGGGAGTTGTTTTTCGTTTATTTTAATATCCTGATCACACGACATAACACATCCAATGTTTTAGCAGGGTCCGTCGGGGTTTTGGGTCCCCTTGAAACATTTCTGTTTTGTTAAGTGGATATTTGCAAGTGTTGTGACTAATTGCAGCACGTTTCTTAAGTTGTTTTTGTTGTGACTAATTGCTGAGCTTTTTTTTTTGTTTTTTGTGTTGTGACTAATTGCTGCATGTTTCTTCAGTTGTGTGTGTGTGAGAATTTGCAACACGTGTGCTGTCAAATTGATGAAAATCATTTCTTTATTTGCTGGTGTTTTTTGTAATTGCATGTGCTTTCTTAAATTGCAGCGTGTTAAGCTCTCTCGGCCTCCGTACTAAGGAGATAATTATTATGAATTATGTAGTATCCTGCTATAACTTCAATTAAAACTTTCATTTCTAAAAAAAAGTAAATAAAAATACATAAATTAATTAGACAACCAAATATACCTTCCTTTTTCATCCTATAATGAAATTTACATTGCATCTTATATCATATTACACTGCTCAAAAACATTACTCAAAAACAAGGAACACTTTTACAGCACATCCGATCTCAATGGGGAAAAATATTGTACTGGGAATTTATACTATACGGACTGGGTAATGTGTTAGGAATGAAAGGATGCTACATCATTTAACGTATAGCCTGGAAATTATAAACATACAGAGAGCTGAATTCAAGGACACCCCAGTCAGCCTATACTCAGAATAGCTGTCAGTAGTTTTTATGGCTTTACCTGATAAACCTGATAATAGTCATTATTGTCTTATTGTTCACAGCTTTTACAGACCCTTTAACGTCTGCCTTTGTGTTCATGATAAACCTGTGAAATCTCATCTGTGAAAAGCACAGGGCGCAAACGATGACAGAACTGCTATTCTGGCCTTCACTAGCAAATACTATTCAAGTATAAAGGTAAATCATTTACCGATTTACCTCCATGTACAAGCTCGACAGGAAGTGAGCACAGGCCCTTCGGCTACCCTTATAAAGTCTGTTTCTGCTAGTTATTACTGAGACATTAATACTAGTGATATGCTAGATGTCATTCTGTAAGGCTCTGGCAGTGGTCAACCTGTTCCTCCTTGCACAAAGGAGCAGATGATGGTCCTGCTGATAAGTTAAGGACCTTCCATAGTCCTGTCCAGCTGTCCTAGAGTAACTGCCTGTCTCCTAGAATCTCATGCATGCCCTTGAGA
>NC_141033.1:14292500-14402500 GCF_052040795.2 Danio rerio
TTTTCAGGAATGCGCCTCAGATACTGTCTAAACAGGCAGCTTACTTCTCAGTTTTAGATTCTCTGTGGTGGTTCCCAGCAACATTAAACCATCATGCTTCCAGTATCTAATTTTGATGAATCTTTGTTGTTTAATTCAGTTTACTTCAGCTCCAAGACCTTCCAACCCCTCAAACTAATAACAGCATTACACAGTATTACCACTGTATTTGATTTCAAGAATCGCTGTTTTGTAATTACCGTTTTTGTTGTGCTGCTGTCCTAATAATGTAATGACAGCCCTAGAGTGAAGATCCAATTTAGATTTGCTCCATTCCTCGGTTCTCCATCCTGCTCCATCAATGTCCTACGCTCACCATCATGGCTTAAAAGTAATTACAATCCAGCCGTCCTTGATCACAGTAGCTATAAATGCAGTTATTTCTCTCAAATCTCATATGAGAGCCCAGAGGGTGCCAAAGTAAAGTAAACACGACTAAACAAAGTGCGCCGTGCACAGAAGCTTGGACATCAGAACATTCAATCCTGCGGCTTATGGCCTCGGACACGCTCCTATACTTTTGCTCTCTCTCTCTCTCTCTCTCTCGTTTTCCTTTTTTTAATTATAAGAGTTAATTAAATACAACCTGTCTTCTGCTTTGCTCAGTCTGCTTGCCTCAGATAATCGCCTGAGCCGAAACGTAATGGACGCGTATACATATACGTACAGCAATACACCCCTCCATACTCATGCTGCAGCTCTCAAAGGCTGTAATTGAATTTTATTTGGAGTTTCTTCTCTTCTTTCTTTTTTTTTGTCCGTGTGCTGGAGGGAGTAGGTGTGTATGGCGTGAAAGATAAATACCGCTTGCTCGGAATTGACAGTGGGAAAGTGCGAGGAGGAGCGTGCGATATAGAGGAGTTGAGGGGGTGAACTGGCCTCGGTAGGATAAGAAGTGGTTTAAAGAGAAGAATATATGGAGAGAAGGAGGAATGAATATGCAAGTGTGCTCTACAGAGGGGAGAACGAGAGCCGCAGTAAGCACACAAACACTCAGTCATTGAACAGTCTTTTTGATGCATATGCACTAATACCAAGCATACACACTCATACAGCACACACTGGGGAAACTCAGCAGTTAAGCAGGAAAGAACAAGCGTGTGTGTTTAAAAGAGTGTTTATGTAAGTCTTAAGACTAAGGGCAGAGAGTGTGAAATGGGTCAAAGCTGGAATATGATTTGTGCGTGTGTTCTAGAACAGAAGGTCAGCTCTGCTTTTCACATGCATTAACATACAATATAGAATACTTTAAAAAGACGCAACTTTTTTAACTTTGTTTTTTTAACTACAGAATTTTGAAATACAGCTTTGTTGTCAACTTTGGCGTTTTAAGAAAGTGTATAATTGTTTGTTTGTCCTACAAAATGTCCTTTGGTTTCTTGATGCGCAAAACCACCAACAAAGATCTAGTGATGACTAATTTTTGTCTATGCGTCATGTGCATTTGGGTTAAAAGTGCTTAAATCCACCACAAAAATTGCAATGGTGACATTTAACGATGCGGTACACATAGTTAATGTTTGTTCTTCTATTTACAAACGTGAAAAAGAACAATACATACAGTTGAAGTCAGACTTATTAGCCCCCCCTTTTAATTTTTTTTTTCTTTTTTAAATGTTTCCCAAATTGTTTAACAGAGCAAGGAAATTTTCACCATGTCTGAATATAGTTTTACTTTTGGAGAAAGTCTTATTTGTTTTATTGCGGTTGGAATAAAAGAAGTTTTTTATTTTTTTAAAAACCATTTTAAGATCAAAAGTATAAGCCCCTTTAAAGCTTTTTTTTCTATAGTCTACAGAACAAACCATCGTTATACAATACCTTGCCTAATTAACCTATTTAAGCCGTTAAATCTCACTTTAAGCTGTATAGAAGTATCTTGAAAAAGAGCTAGTAAAATATTATTTACTGTCATCATGGCAAATATATAATAAATCAGTTATTAGAAATGAGTTAATAAAACTATTATGATTAGAAATTTGTTAAAAAAAATATTCTTTCCGGTATAAAGAAATAGGGAAAAAAAAATTAACGGGGGCTAATAATTCAAGGGGGCTAATAATTTTTACTTTACTGTATAATTAGTTATTTACTCATGTTTGTTGATGGTAGTTAATGACAATACAGTAATCTGTTGTTAGCTCTTGTTAACTTAAGGTGCATCGAGATTGGGATAAAGTACATTCAAGAGAATGTCACAGAATAACCCCCCAACAGGCTTATTGACTGTTTAAAAAGACTAAAGGGCTTTATTCTGTGAAAACAACCACCTGGATGTACTTTATCCCTCTTATTAGTCACAAACCATTCTTCTAAACCAGGGGTGTCCAAACTCGGTCCTGGAGGGGTGGTGTCTTACATAGTTTAGCTCCAACTTCCTTAACATACCGGCCTGGAAGTTTTTGTATACCCAGAGCTTGATTATTTGGTTCAGGTGTGTTTAATTGGGGTTGGAACTAAAATATGCAGGACACCAACCTGAGTTTGAGCATCCCTGTTCTAAACCGTAATAGTTTATTAATTCTTTAATTAAACCCAAAGCTGACAGAAACGAAAAAAGCGCATAGAGTATACACTAACCTGCACATTATTCAGTCTATTTAATGTCTTTGTTGTATTTAATGCAACTATTTGCTAAACTGAATAGCCAATCAGTTTTCTCTTTCACAGTAAATGCAGAATTTTTTTAAAGAAAATAAATAGTTTTGTTCAGTGAAAGTGAAATTATTCAGTCACACACACACACACACACACACACACACACACACACACACACACACACACACACACACACACACACGCACACACACTGAATTGTTTTAATTTAAAAAAAAATGTTTTTGTTTCCTTGAATTAATGAAAAAACTTATGCTAAAATACTGTAATCAGGCCTCATGGCATTAAGTGCTCCTCATTTGCAAGTCACTTTGGATTAAAGCTTTTTGCTAAATTAATAAATATGAATGAATTATTCTACTTATCTAAACCTACCAAAGATACACCTGCTGGGTATTTTAGTTTCATATTTATTTAAACATGCCATATCAAAACAAACAAACAAAATTATGCTGGAGAGACAAAGAACATAATCAGAAATGGCAATACAATGATTTTGCCATGTTGATAAATGTGGTATCGAATGGAGTATTTAGTACTTTGGATGTCTGATTTTAAATTTGTTTTCCTCTTCTATTATTTCCTTTTTCAGTCTGTACCAAAGCCCATAGCTCTGGAGCCCTGTTTTGGGAATAAAGCAGCAGTGCTCTCCATCTTTGTTCGGTTACCCAGAGGCCCCGGAGGTATTCCTCCTCCAGGACAGTCAGGTGGGTCTACAATCCAATGCATTTGGCCCCCACACCTAGTGTTGAACATCTTTATGCTCTTTTCTGCCAATGTTGATAGTCCCTCCCTCTCTCAATTCAAACTTTGGCATGACAAATGTTACATATATATTGCCAAAGCATTGTGATGTTTACATTAAATTGAACATGTAAAAAATTCCATAATGATAAAAAAAAAACAAATAGTAGGACTTCATCTGAAATCTGATTCTTACTGTATAGTACATTAATAGCAGTATGTGAGTTGTGTAGTATGTCCAAATTCATAGCATTTGAAAAACAGTGGGTACTTGGATGACCTTCCGGCGAGATTCTGAAGTGTGCATCCATTATCCCATAATGCCATGTGAGAGAATTCATAAATGGGAGGGAAGTGACGTGACTGCCGTGGGTAGGTCATGTGATAATGACTTATATCCTGTTAATAATATTTTAAACAGTACATTTCTTTAATCTTCTGTAAATAAATATTTTAATGCAAATAATAATTTTATTGTAATAGCGAATATGCCATCTCAAGGCATCTCTGGCGCATTTTCCAGTCATCGTCAATGTAGTGCAAATGTGCGATGTGTAGCTACAATATTTTAAGAGGTGCACAGGTATGCGACCGCACAAAGGCTGCGCTGGACCATACCAGTGCGTTCCACGCAGAAGTATAAATCAAAAAATAAAGTCTTAACAGAGCGGGTTCATGTGACTCCACAGTCAGTAGCCAAAGTAATTGAAAAAATGTACCTATATTGTAGGTTCTTAATGTCGATTTTTGATTATGCGCCGAGTCCTAATATAGACCTTATTCTTCCTGTACAAGCAAGCACAGCCATTGGAATATTTTTGGTTAAAGAATTCTGGCCTCATTCTACTTTTTATGTATAGTCATGAACACACTTGTTTGCAGAGTAATTAGTTTGATCATTTTCTGTTTGTTATTTCTAGTCATTTCTTCCATAGGCAACTGAATAGGAAGTTCTCAAAAAAATAATTGTAAAATAATTGCAAAATTCGCACTTCCACATCGCAGAATGAAGTCAATACAACTTACTTTTCTAATGGTCTTGTAGTTAATTTAAATCAAATGTAGTACCTATTCGAGTAGTTGGCAATTCTGGACGCAGCCTATATTAAACCATCATTTTAGGATAACAAAAAATTATAAATTATATCAAAATCTAGTAATAATAATTGATTGCTAATTAATTTAGAATTGTATATGTTCCTGCTGTATTGAAATATTTAATAACTTCACTTTTTTTCTTTGAAACACAACGGGCTATATGCACAGCTAGCATTTTTTAGCCAGTGATGGTAAAGGTTTTATGTGACAATTTTCAATTTCATTAGGTTCCTTTTACAGCATTGATGTTGTAATGTAATTCAAATATAATCAGTTAAATAGGCTTTAGCATCCATTTGGTTGTTAAAGCGTAAAAAGAGACAAAAGATTAAACTCAAATTTTGTCATTAGCGGCAGGTCAGCACTGAAATTCCATTGAAAATACTTGGGTAAAATTAATTTTCATATTTTAAATAGAATTTAATGCAGCACTTCTTGTTTGGTCTGAGACCCATCATGTCTCAGCCAAGCAGCAAAGATCGCTGTTTTTTAAATAAATCTGAACTTAAACGCAGCAATTTTGTAACCATTAACTGGAAGCCCTGGTGCTGGCTGATTGAAATAAAAAGTCATTGTGCATATAGCCAATTGATTCCTTGATGTACTTTTGTTGAATTGTTAAATGAGGTTAACTTGTAAGTTTTTAAACAAATCCCCCTTTTTCTGTGTAATCTCAGGTCTGGCAGTAGCAAGTGCATTAGTGGACATCTCTCAGCAGATGTGTCTGGGATATAAGGAGAAGTCTGGAGGCTTGCGCAGTCGTAAGCAGCAGCCATTAGCACAGCCTTCCACCTGCATCTGACATTTACCCATCATCTTCTGACCTCCGACCCCTGCAATGACTGAGACGTTTATGACTGGCTCACATTTGTGAGAGAAGCAGGGGCGAAGGGGCGTGGTTTATGAAGCCAAGCAGACTCTGATTGGAGGAACTGAATGTCTCCTGAGAGAACACTACAGGAAAACAAACTCTTACGTGACCCGGACTGATAGGACTTAATCTGGGTCACTTTAATGATATTTAACTTATTTCTGTTATTTTATTCCATTTTTACAATCAGGAGGAGGAATCCTTGCACTGCTGCATCTTTATTGATGGCAACACACACATATACAACACGTCCAGAGGCTGCATGGCTATAACACACACATATACACTAACACGCACACACACACATACAGTACAGGACATGTTTTAGGGTCTCTTTAATCATGGCGGGTGTAATTCTGTTTTTATTTAATTAATTAATTTGGTGTGCATGTTTGGTGCGCTAACTGGAATCTGACAGGTATGTTTACAAGCGTTTGACATTACAGGTCATTTGTGGCGTCTCTTTTCATGTTTTATTTTCCCAAATAAGAAAATTCATGTGTGCTTTCATTCTCTTTCCAGTTCCCTCTTTTCACATGTTGGCTTTTTTTGAAGACATCAGTGTTTTATGTTGTTGCCGTAATCACAGTGCTTCTTCCATTTTTGCTTTTATCATTTACTTTCCTCTCTTATCTGAAATCTCAGTCCATTTTTCAGGCGCATTTCAGGGAAAGGAAGAAATAAAAGGCGACTGCAGGCAGGCAGGGTGAAATGAGAGCGAGTGAGGACCTTGTTTGGGTTTCTCAAAATGTCAGATGTCATTTTGGGCTGGCAAAGGATTATCTGCATACACAAATGCACAAACCTGGAGCCGCGTCGGATACCGGGGGTATTCTTCAGGATATGGAGTGGATTGCCGCATGCAAAGGAAAGGTCAGAGATAGAGTGAGCAAATGTGACATTATGAAATCTGAACCGATGTAAGAGCGTGTAGCAGTGCAGTCATTACATCTTTCATTATCCTGGCATATGTGTGTGTGTTTGTGGGCGGCGGCACCGAGACTGCACAGATGACCTGTTCGCCGCTTCTTGGTGCGTTTAGAGTGCCATGAATAAAGGGACGCAGATCGCTAGACCGGAACAAAACACCTAGTACTGACAGCCCAAACAGGATGTTATTAATCTCTCCATGAATTCAATGGAAAATTCATGGCCTGCGTCACCCATCAGGTGCGAATGTAAAGAGATTTCATGATTCGCTAGGGCCCAAAAGGGAAAACAAAAACGCAGTCATGCATACAAAACAAAGTGGTTTATTGAATGGAGCTGGTCTCTCTTCCTTCTGACGGAAGCTAACTCTCACAATGCTAAGCCTCAAACACCGACCGCACCATCTATATACAGTGATACTGTAGATACAGAGTCTGTAGTTTGTTAATATGTATAATGTAGCAGCAAGTGCACTCAAGTTTTTTGTACATAGTGATGGACAGTAATGTGAATGCCGTCTCTGTTAAGCGACTTACTGCACTTGGCGGGTGGAGTATCCCAGGCTTTTGAAATGTGACTGCATTGCAGCTTCTTTTTGTATGTAAGATGGCGAATGTCATGAACAAACTTTAAAACTAGCTGCCTACTTTAAGACGAAAAGAAAAAAAAAGAAGTCCTGAGAATCTAAACTGACCTTGTAATTATGTGTGTATATAAAGAATGACATAGAACATTTTGTCTATAATTAAATGGTAAAATGAAGACTAATGCTTTGTTCTAATGTTGAGTGAAAATTGAGTGAAATTGCAGTGTTCTTTGTTTAGGTTTTCATCTGTCGTTTATTTAATGAGCCCCTTTGGCAGGGTTTTGCTATCGAGTGATTTACGAAGGCTTGAGGAAATGGCACAACACTTACATTTACCGGCCGTTTTTATTAAGTATGTCTTGCTAATACCAGCGTTCTGGCCTTTTGATTTGAAGTATTTGTTTTGAACATATTCCACTTATTTTTATTCAGTCTTCTATTTTATTTGTTTACCATTGATCAACAAAAAGTGCATTACAATTATGATACAAATCATGTCTAACAGAATTAAATTCAAAACCAAGAATTTTTTAAGAAAAATTAATAAAGTGGTCAGCAGTTGTCTCCCCTAATGTACCGCTGTCCCATTTTCCACACAGTTTTGATGTTTACTACCAACAAAACTGAAGAACAAAACAAAACAAACAAGTAATATTTAAACCAAATGAAAGCACAACTTCTTAAATGTTTTAGATTTGTTCACTTTCAACCAATTCCAGAGGTGTTTGATGACTGCCAAGTCACGGGCTGAATGATTTCTCTTTTATTTTATCCAAAAATTCATATTATTGTTGTGCAAGAAGATGTAACGTTACTAACCAACAAGGACACATGTTGTGCTTTATACTGAATTCCTTCATGGAAGAACAAGCCGAAAGGACAAATTTAGGGATTTGTGCCGAATGGTAGCGTTATTGACCCATAACAACATAGTACCTATAACGATATAATTAAATATTCGTACGATTGTATGCATTTATAAAATTTCTATTCTAATTTACAGGTTATGTGCATAAATAGCAGAAGTGAACAAAATGATTTTTTTTAACCAGCAAATGTTAATTTTAGCAAAAGAAACCAAATATAAAAGCAGACACGTATGCACTATAACAGCATCACAGATGAGTAAATCACTGAGGAATATCCACAAGATAAATGTAAACATCTCTGAATTAGAGCTCTGACAGGGACATGAAGGTTTTTAATTGTTTAAAATATGGAAAAACTCTGAATATGGATTGCAAGTGCTTGCAGTTCACAGTTTGTGTTAATATTTTTGTTTTTTGTTATGTGGTGCAAATATTCTTATCTTTAAACAGATGGAAAACGACCAGATTGTGCTGCACGTCTTTGGAGGTAAAAGTGTAGCTGTCATTACAGTCTTCTGTTATTTGCCTGCCAGGTCTCTGCACCGGTCATGTGACTAAAACTGTTAATGGGACTCCTGCAAAAATGATGTTAATAGATAAGCTAAAGTATTCCAAATTTATAATCATAGTAATATGCTGCACAAAAGCAGCAGCAGTTTTTTTTATGCTCAGTCCACTGCTTCAGTTTTTTCTGCTCATGAACACATGGGGATAAGACAGTGCTGTTTTATCATACTAAATACATTTTAGGGTTCTGCTATAATGCTGCTCTGTGCAGTCTAATAAAATGCACAACATACGGTATGAACGTGTCTTTGGTTTTTCTCTGTTTTCTGTTAAATCAAAAATCGATGGCGTGTGACATCATTTGATCCATTTGGTGTATGCCACTAGTTACAATTGCTTTGTTTTTTTTTTTTTGTGGATTTGACCACTCTTCGAAACATTTGGGGTAAAGTACAAAAGTGCTTTTTGGACATTTTGCTACAAAAACCGTACATTTAAAGTAGAAATAAAATCAAAAGCTTTTCATTTTTTATATATATATATTGTATTGCTTGTTACAGATGGCGTATCTGTGCACTTTGCTATTTTGTCATATTCATTTGCCCTCAGAATCCTTAATTGAATATCATAACCTTCCCTCCCTCTCGAAACAACTGATCTTCACTTGGAATTTCGTCACATGGAATGCCTTTAGGGCAGGGCTTACAGTCATTTAGGGCTATCAGAGCATGTCTCATTTATGCGCCGCCTTCATCCATTCGTCAATCTTCTTTCATTTTGTTACCAGCACTCATCCTCCAACAATCCAGTCCGTTCACAATAGAAAAATTGCTATTTCTTTCTCATTTCAGGACACCTTCGAGTAGATGCACGTCATGATAGTGTAAAATATAAAAAACCACAAGCTTAACTTCCATTTTATGTCGGCTTTAAACACTGTGCATGAACAGGAATATGTTTGGCTTGTCTACTTTTGTACATCAGCCAAAAACAGGCCTAGGATGCTGCTGCCTTTCTATCAGTTGAACCCGTCTGCTGATTCTCCTCTGACCTCTGGCATTTTCACCCACTGGATCTTTTCTCTTTGTGATTTTATTCTGCCACTTGATTGTGCTTGAAATCTAAGTAGATCATTAGTTTCTGAAATACTCAGAGCAGCCCATCTTACAACAACCTCAGCCATGCCTAGTTCAGAATCTCTTAAAATGCTTTTCTTTCCCATTCTGAACTTCAGTGGATTCTCTTGACCACATCTACTGTACATGCCTAAATGCTAAAGTGGCCGATGAAGACAAACCCCAACACACATTGCTTATTTTCAAAGCATACTGTGCTGTTGTAAACATTTAAGCTCACAACAGGACAGATGCAATGCATTTCTTATCTCTTCATTATCAAGCAAACGAATGAGGGTAAACAAACTCATGACAACTTCCTCTGCCGACATATGCTTTTATCCAGAGTCTTTTCAGAGCAGACTGAAAAAATGGCAATAGCATTTTCTTTTTCATTTTTTTTTTCATCACAGCTGTCAGTGAGAGTGGTTGATGAGCTCAAGCGCATCAAAAAAAAAAGAAAAAAAGCAAATGAGAGGTGTCTTGGAGCATTTGATTGGTCAAAATTTGATGAGAAACTGAAGTATAATGTGATGTGATTTTTTTATTTATTTTTTATTTTTTGCTCCTTTTACTGCAAGCTTTAGATGTTTATATCAGTTTTATATTTTCTAAATGCAAATTTTGCCACTGTTTTGTAGCACAGTAGCTTATCCGCTTAAGTGTGATATCAGGTGAAATGGCTTCTGGGTCCAAGGCTCAACAAATGATGATGATATTAATAAATGTTTACAAAGCGATGTAATGCTTTCAAAAATCAAAATCTATATATCCATAATATTCAATGGCCAGAAAGTGATTCTTTTTTATAGATTGTTAAAATATTATTGTCTGAGATGCAGCAACTTCAGAGGTGTACATCATGATGTTATATAAAATTCAGTGAGTGATATGACTAAAAAGTGGTCATTAATGAATATTTACTCAATTCAAATGAGTAGCAGCTTTGACCTGGAAACAGTATTTTATGTCTCGATTTAACAAGAGGATAGATATCCTTCAAATGAACTTACTGACACTAACATATAAAAAAAAAACTGTTATTTTTATTTCACTGGTCCTTTAAAATGACTATTACAGAAGTCGTCAAATGGACCTTTAGCAAAATGCCTTTGTTTTATTGTCCTAACAAACATTTTCAACAATGCTTGTATTTGTCAAACCGAGCCATTCAGCCTTGTAATTACAAATTGTAATATTGCAGCTATTTCATGGAAAGTTTGAGGATGATTGCAAGCTAGCAAAGCTAGAAAAACAAAGTATGGACATCTTTTTACATACAGCTTTCTACTTTAAATCTTGTCACACAGAGATCTCTATACGTATTTACTATTTCTTAAATGCAATTTAAATTTGCTGTTACTTTACTAACCCTCAGGCTAGAGGTGCTCATCCCTCTTCCTGGAGATGTACTTTCCTGCAGAGTTCAGCTGTAGCCTTGATCAATCACACCTGTCTTTAATTACCAAGTGCTCTTTCAGACCCTGCTTGGATGGTTTAGTTGTGTTTGATCAGGTTTGGAGCTAAACTCTGCAGGAAGGTACATCTCCAGAGCACCCCTGCCTCGGGCTATCCAAGGATGATGTAACCAATATAAAAGGTAAGATTAGATTTGAGTGTGTGATCTTGATGTGTAAGATTTACTTTTGACAGATTTCTAATGTTTACCAGGTCAGTATGCGACATGATGCTCACACTTCATACTGCTGTGAATATGCATTTGCTGAGGCTGTAAATGGAAGGTAATGTACTTGCACTGGCATTTAGCTTCATAAGAACTCGATGGTTGGAGTTTCAGGCATTATTTTTGTAGTACATTTGTTAGATAGTAAATGCTGTTGATTTGCTTTTTTTATACATTACATAAATCATTGCGATAACTGTAATTACATATTTTTCTGTGTAGTAAAAGGTTTGGAAAAATTCATAAATAAATGGAGGAAAGTTTAAAATCTTTCAGTTTTATACTTTACAGTTCTGTACACTTAGTAGTGTTTGCAGTTTGGATATGGTTGCAATGACTGTAAAATGTCAGCATACACTGTAAAAAAAACTATTTTTTCAAAAAGTGAGTAACCTCGCTGCCTCCAAACTATTAAGTAAATGAATTTCATGCATAATTATAAATAATAAGTTAAGTGAACTATAAGTTAAAATGAGCTATAAGTTAAAACCGAAATGCTTACTTTTTATTAAGAAAAATAAACTTGTCATTTTTAAGACAATGGGTTTACTCACTTTTTTTTATTAATAGCTTTTTTACAATGTACATAAGTATATACAGTCATGTGAAATAGGACTATTGGTGTAACCAACTGGCACACAGTGCACAAACTGCGATGGGGCCCTGCAGAGGTCCTCACTCCCCCCTAAAAAAAAAAATAATAATATATATATATATATATATATATATATATATATATATATATATATATATATATATATATATATATATATATATATATATATATATATATATATAAAAGTTTGTTTTGTTCTTTTTCTTGAACGACAGCTGATTCTCATTAACTTAAGAGATTGTTCAGTTTGATTTTTTTGGGGGGAACAACGTAATAATTTTATGATCAATCCACTTGAATTTGTAAAAACTAGTAATTTATGTTGTTTCAACACAAATCGACTGTGTGGAACCCGGCCTTTTTTAGTGTACATGAAACATGTTTCACTTAAATTTATACATTAAAAAAAACTAAATTTAAAATAAAAACTGTGACAGACTACACCTCAAAGCACACCCTAAAGGCAAAACTGACATTTTTGTACATTAGTTTAAATATTACTTGTTTGATTATTGTTTGAAAACATTCTTTATTGTAGACATCAGATTGTGATAAATGAGATGGCAGGAGTCCGGAAGAAGGGGAATGGGTCAGACATAATTTTTAACCAGAAAAATGAAATTTGGTATAATTTGTATCTTAATTTTTCATTTTTTGTTCAGTTATTTACAAAATAAACAAGACGTTTTCGCTATTTCACTGTCTGTGAAATTCCAAGTTATTCCATATCAGGGCGTAAAAAGTGATCTGATCTTTGGCAGGTTTTAAAACTTGGAAAATAAAACCTCAGATGAACAACAACAAAAGATATTAACAAAAATAAATCAGACACCGTTATTCTTAGTCAAACACCTGAACTGATCATCAGCAGACATCTTAGCACTTTGTTTGACTCCAATGCCCATCTGACAGCTAAAGCTGGGTTTATGCAACAGGACAACCATCCTAAGCACACCAGCAAATCTACTGTACAGCAGAAGTGCTGAAAAGAAAAAAAAATAACTAAATATATAAATAAATAAATCAGTGTTGCAATAGTACAGAGCTCATTCTGACTAAAATGCTGTGGCATAAGCTGTGCAAAAAATTCTCCAAAACTCCTGCAGAATGAGCGGAGAGACTAAGATCAAAACATGATTACTTTAATATAAGTGATGACATGTTGTGAGATTTATAGAGACTTTCATATTTAAAACCTGCCAAAGACCATACAGTTGTCTTTTTCGTATAGTTTCCTGATACGAAAAACCACAAAAATCAATAGGATATAATAACTGTCTCACATGACCATGCACCTAAATTCCTACAGACTAAACTGCTTGTATTCTATAGATGTTCAGTGCTGTTACTGCATGTTTGGTGTTGTTGTGGGTTGTTCGTGCTGAAGGACAGTGTAGATGTGTGTGCTGACCCAGATCATGCACATAGATGGCACTGCAGTGGCTGTGCTCCAAATAAATGAGGGTTACTTCACTCCCTCAGTTCCTCATTACCCCCTCAGCTTGAGCTGATCGACGGCCCACAAGTATGTTCCTTCTGAAATACAAGCACGAACTTCCAAACAATATAGTACTGATGGTTAAAAAACTGTATGTAGATAGATAGACAGACAGACAGACAGACAGACAGTCTATAAAACAGACATACCGACAGACAGATACTTATAAACATCACATCCAATAGATATTTAAGAGAGCACTAAAATGCTATAAAAGAATAGTTAAGTATAATATATAAACACCTTACATATGACAGATGCTTTTTTAAAAAAAAAAAATAAAAAAATAAATTGTATCATCGTTTGACTTCTGTAGTATTAGTTTTTTCCTACTATGGAATTCTGGTTACAGGTTTTAACCATTCTTCAAAATATATTAATTTTTGTTCAAAAAAAAAAAAAAGAGGAACAGTTTTGAAACCACTTCAGGGTGAGTAAATGTTAATTTTTTTGAATGATTTTTCTATACATTTTGCAAACCAAATAGATTGTATGTAACCCAGCATTTTTTTCAGTGTATGTAAACACCATTATTGTATACAGTAGTCAACGTTTGTAGGGGCCACTTTTTTATTCAAATACCAGAATGACCAGAAAGACTAGAGTTGTTTAATAGATTTAACACCCTATGTTTTGATAAAAGGTTTTGATTTAAATGTTGGCTACTGTGTATAAACATAATAAATGCTTCAGATTCTTCAGTATTATATGCTAATGATAGACACAGACACCTCGGAGAGATACCTTCTTATTAGTACATATAAATATCAGTATACTGTAGGTCTGTTATTAAACCTTTAAATAGTAAATACTTTAGTATATGCAGTATAAATCCCTCAAAAGCTGTAGACCAGGGGTCTCAAACTCAAATTGGCAGCGGGCCATTGGAGTGACTGACTTAATTTTCCATCTTAGGACAACAGACAGATTGATATATTTCAATGTTTATATCAGCCCCAGAAATAATCTGGTTTTGTGTTACTATCGACATTGTGCGCTGTGACAAACCAAAAGTAAAACTTATTTAACTAAGACAGATGTAAACTGCTGTAGACAGGTAATCGCTTCAACTTATTTAAAATGATAAATAACTGAATAGATGGATCCTATGTTTATATAAATGCCTTCAGTCTGTGTATTTACTATAAAAAGTTTATTTGTATAACAGATGTTTAGTCATTTTTAGATCTGTGTAATTGTTAGATGTGTGTAATGTTTAGATATCATGTTTCAACAGAGCAAAAGTGCAAAAAAAAAAAATCATAGAAATGACTAAACTGGAGCTTTTATATTTAAATATATAACAACAAGTGCAATGTTTGTCACTTATTGACAGATCTGACACACAAACATTTCTCTGTACATCCGGATCTGGCAGCTTTATTATTCTTTTTTTTTTTTCCAGGAAATCACAAATAAAATCCACAATGTCCACCCATTTGATAGAAATGCTTTGCCCCGTTTTGTAATGCAGGTCGTCGATTGGTCAAAAGTCTCCTGGGGTCATTTGGGGTTAAAGCATTTACGTTTCACTCACCTTTTTTATCATCACAGTACAATCGAGAATAAAAAAGCAACACAACTGCAGATGTCAAGAGCTCATGGGATGGAGACGCAGAAAAAAAGCTGTCATCAGTCACTGGAGAGAATCCACAGACCCTTGTGCTCATTTTGATTGGCTGAGACAAATGGTGAATTGGGAGATGGGTAAAGCTGCTCGAATTCACATGAACATGGAAGTGCTTTGTGTAAAAGTTTTTTTTGTGCTTCTTTTGCAGTAAGCAGCTTGATGCGCTATTTCAGACTTCCATATTCACAGGTGAAGTATACAAGAACTGCTCATTGGACTCTTCAAATCTCTGCTGTTTTCTCCAGCCTGTGGTATGTACTGTACATCTGAACAACACAGACACGTTACAAAAATAAAGACCTTCGCTGAAGCCCACCAAAGAGCTCTCATCATAGGCGTTTTACATCAGCTTTCTTTCCCTCGCCACTTGTTCCTGTGCAAACATCAAAAACACATTTCTATCCGGGTGAATATACAGCACACTTACGGCTTATGGCATCCATTAGAAAGAGCTTGGAAAAAATAGATATTAAATATGGATGATGATTTCATTTCGTTTTTTTTTTTTTTTTGTCATAGAATTGTAGTGTTGGCGTGACTTCAGCCATTTCAGTCATTCATTATGAATAGACGAGTTCATCTTAAGCCCCGTTCAGACTGCATAATTTTTATTGCCACTCATTGTGTCAGATTATATTTTTGGTTTTCTAGAGTTTCACGACTTGTTATGGATATCAAATATGTCAGACTACACATTTTTGCAATCAATCATCATGTGACCTCTGTCATCAAGAAATAGCGTTGTCATGATACTGAAATTTTTAAATCATCCATTTGCTCTTCTATTGGAAGTTTTCTATTGGAAACAGATCAAGACTGCGGACAGGCCAGTCAAGTACTTGTATTTACTTACTTCGCAGCCAGGACTTTGTAATGTGTGCAGAATGTGGTTTTGCATTTTTTATTGCCGCTCACCATGTTGGATTGTATGATTTTTTTTTTTCTAGATAAACTTGACTTGTTATGAGCATCAAACATGTCAGACTACACATTGCTTTACGATTAATCATCATGTGAAGTCTGTCATCAAGAAACTAATGTTGTGACGATAGTGGAATTCGATATCAATTTCCAAATACACTGGTCCCTGAAGTGTTTTAAAGCTGTGAGGATCAGTCGATTCATCAGCGGATTGCTTGTATGTCAGCTTATAAACAGAGCAGCTGATCTTTGCGGCTTTAAAACAATTCAGTGTCCCTGTATCTGTGGTTACACTCAGTAAACAGCTGTGAGTTTGGTGGACTGATAACCTTCATGGCCAATCACAGTTATTTCTGTTAAGCATGTAAACACAGGCAATTTAGTGCTGTTTAAGAACGCGCTCAAATGTTAGTAGGAAATGGACATTTTTAAAATTGCAGGACCGACTGGTATGGAATACCAGTTTCGTGACATCAAGAAACCCCATGATTTTTAGATGTGGTTGTAAGGATGCATTTACACTGCATGGTTTAAGTGACTCAATTCTGATTTTTCCTCATGTGGCACAGATCAGATATGGCACATGTGCAAGCAGGAAAAATCCACATGGATTCTGATTTACTTAAATCAGATTCAGGCTTTGTTCATATGTAGAAATTTATCCAATATGAAATGGATCTGTGTCCTTGTGTCTACAGTGTAAGCAGGTAGATCAGGTTATCACCTGTAAATGTGAGTCACGCATCATTAAAAATACATTGCAAATGATGTCAACTCTGCGATTTCGTTTCAGAACAAACTTCAATAATCCTTAAATCTCATACACGATGACTAAAAAAGCGTTTATATTGTCATGTAGCACAAGTATTTAAGCATGTTAATGAGAGAGAATGCAACATCCACCATGTAAACGAATATAAAATTGTTGCATATGTTACGTCCATAAATCACGCCATGGACATGTCATTGAGATGCCTACTGGTTTACATAGGCCTAGACCAGGGGTCGGCAACCCAAAATGTTGAAAGAGCCATATTGGACCAAAAAAAACAAAAACAAATATGTCTGGAGCCGCAAAAAATTAAAGGCTTTATATTAGCCTTATAATGATGGCAACACATGCTGTATGTATTTATATTAGCTATATTAGCCTACTATAAAAATGACTTTGCTGGCTACAAATACATACTGAGCCTTCATGATTAAATGTTCATTTCCCTGCAGTGCATCCTGTAGAGAATGACGCGCCACGTGACTACTCTGTTGTACGATGCCGTCTCAAGTTTAACTTTATTACAGTATATTAATGAATTATGTTTAATGTTCAAGTTTAACTTCATTACAATATTAATGAATTGTTTAATGATCAAGTTTAACTTCATTATAATATTAATGCATTGTTTAATTATCAAGATTAACTTCATTACAATATTAATGCATTATGCTTAATTAACAAGTTTAACTTCATTACAATATTAATGAATTATGTTTAATGATCAAGTTTAACTTCATTACAATATTATTGCATTATGTTTTGCTTTGATGAAATTAAAGAAATGCAATAAAGAAATCAGATTTTTTTATGTTTTTTTTTTTATTTTCAGGATTCCAAAAAACAACATCAAAATTAACGTGCAACGTGCCCCTTATCTGGGCAACAAACAGTGCAATAAAACGCAGTCTGCCATTTCCATTTCAAGATCAGCTCGAGTCATTCCTGGGAATGTGCTCAACCAACACAATCTCATGGCAATTCGTAACTTTTTCATTTAGTGGCTAATTCGTATGAATTCGTACGATCTAATTCGTACAATTTAGTACGATTTGCTTTTCCCCCAATGACGGTTGGGGTTAGGGGTTTGCATATCAACGATCGCACCTTGTAAATAATTACCGTTGAGTGAGTGATCGGGATGGGCTTCTTAGAATTCTCTCAGGGAGGGAAAATGAGAAAGCGTGCCCCGCTGTACATCTTTGGCAAAGACAGCTTGCGCTCCATGGCGCACCAAACAGCCGCCGGTTTGTTTACAACAGCTACCTGCCTGGCATCCCGCCCTGCTGATAGAAACGTGTGTCGCAGGCTATGACGCAAATCTTCGTTGACAGAAATGTTGAAATTAAATATTCTACACATTGGAAATCTTAGCATTGGAAAACGTTAAGATTGTGTGTCCTCCTATAGAAACCGTATTAAAACAAAAAATATATTTTCCTCCCTCATCGTTTTCCATTTTCAAACATTTTTTGAAAAAGTTCCAGGGAGCCACTAGGGCAGCGCTAAAGAGCCGCGGGTTGCCGACCCCTGGCCTAGACTAAAAGATGATGGCCAAATGACAACTTTTCTGTTATAAACTATAGTAAAACAACTTGTCAAAAAGAAAAAAAAACCCTGTGAATATATTAAAGACAGGGAATAGAGAAAACAGCGCTCTCTTATTATCAGATGTCAGTCAGCACACACTGTTTTTTCTTGTCATTGCGCCTTTTGCCTTGTGCTGTGTAAATGCAGAAAATTGGATACGAGTCACTTTTAAAAGATGTAAGCAGGTCATCAAAAAAATCAGATACAGTGACAAAACTGACCATCAAGATCTGCAGTGTACAGTAAACACAGCCTAATTGTCAGATTTGTTTGTTAACATGATAATTCCAGAAATGCATCTGCTACCCATCGCCAACATTGATGTTTTTATTCTGTCATGGTAGTTCCAAGCATACCTTTCCATAACACATTTCATGGAAGCAGCACAGTCCTCTCGCTTTCATTTTGTCATTTTAAAACCTGTGTTTGAAAAAATTCTGTGCTTCTATTGGTCACCCATGTAACAGAACTCATCATAGATAAAAACCGACACATGCTATACTTTCTGCTATGACGTCTTAAATTGTTTCGGACATCGGCTGTCCTGCACTATGGCACTATATGAGAAGAAGCAATTGAATCTTGCTTCCCATTTGTCGTTTACGAATCTCCATGACAACACCCTTTGTCAAGCAAATTGTGGCGAAATCATGTAATCTGAACGGGGCTTTACATACGCACCATCTTCAGTCCAAAACATTAGAGAGAGACACAATTATTCAAACCCTTGAAATCAGTCATTGTGAACACAAACGATGAAATCACTAAATTGGACTGGAGGAATGGAGCAGGGTTGCACATGTTTAGAGAGTTTGGCAGTTTTTGTGTCCTCGTTAAATGATGTGGAGGTTAAACTGATGAACACACACACTCTCTCTGTCCCAGTTCTGCTCTGCTTTGACTGATTGCTTTATTTTAAAGCTGGAGCGTGAGTGGCAGGAAGGGGAGGAGCCACATGAGTTCATCCAGGTGGGCTGTGGTGGGACTGGAATCGTACAGATCAGGAGACGGCAGCGTAGAGTCACCCCACAGTCTGTCTCGCTCGTTCATCTAAATGACAAACACAACAAATAAGAGCTTTAGATGTATTGCATCTTAATAGTTTATTACTCCATATTGAGCATTTAATAATGTTGCCTATAAAAGCCTGGCCTCTGCTATGGAATACAAAGAATAAATCAGTTTATATATAATCGGGGTGTGAACCTCCACTGGTCTCATGGTTCGGTTCCATTACAATTATCATGACATTGATTTAGTTCAATTCGTTATCTTGGTGCATTGACGATGCTCTCCATAAACAATTTGATGATTTACTTAGCAACACTAACTGTTGTTTTAAAAATTATAAATATATTTATATAATATTTGCAATACAATTTTGTCCTTTAATACGAGCAGATACTGTATATGTACTGTACCTTTAATTTGTCCTGCTCAAAGAAAACACTCTTTTTGAATGTATCGAGCAAACTGAAGTACATACACAGAATAACATGAGCATTTAGAGCAAGTAAACTAATGTAAATACTATCGCTTGCTTTTTCTAACATTGAGCAAGTTCTTAAACGCCAATGATTGATCATGCCCTCAACAGAACAGGCTGAGATTGGAACAGCACGGCTCTGGTGCTGTTCAGCAAACAGTGACACGGACACTGTTGTTAAATGTCCGCGGTTCCATGGTAAAGAAAACTCGCATGCGGACATGTTCATGTGTCTGAATCCACATGTAACGTTTTTGTTACGGCCAAGAGAGGAGATAAAACATTACCTCACCAACATGCCAGCAGGCCAAAGCTACCGGTTATGATTATTACTGATACCGAATTGTTTGCATCTGCATTGCGGTGCATTGAAGAAAAAATGTAATTTTGACACCTCTAATATATAATTAATATATAATCATCAATTCTGACTCTCGTGCGAGTTATAAAAAACGTTCTGGAATTTCTGACATTTTCGATTAATACAATTTGTTTTTTCTTAATTTAATCTATAAAATTATGAGTTCTCGTCTATCCAAATTCAAAGACTTTTTTTTAGAAAAAAGGTAATAAATTGGCTTTATTAAAAGTGAAGTCAGAATTGCAAGATATAAACTTAAAATTGAGAGAAATTTACAATTACATTTGTTGATATTATGTGACTATCTGACATGATTCCCTCTCATTTCCAAATGTGGTTATGTCTTTTACAGATATCACCAACAATCACAGATAGTTATACTATATCATCAAGGTAAACACAAACATTAAATCTAATTCTTTTTTTTTAAAGTTAATAAAGTATTAATTTCATTTAGAAAAAAATCTTATTTACAACATATTTCATCTTCAAAACCATGAACAAAATGATGTAAGAATAAAGAATGTACACTTGGTTATATATAAAGGTTTTGTTGAGTAAATAATCAAAATTCTGTTCTGAATGATAAACAATTTTGCCATCATATTATCCAAAATCTATTTTAAAGTCCTGATTGAAATCAGTTGAAAAAAAAACCCTACTGCATTACAACAAACAAACTAACAGCTTTAAAACAATCTGCATTAAATGAGTTTGCTGTTCTCAGGATACAAATCCCAAAAGCCCTTTAAAAAGCACAAAACCAGACCAGTGTGGCGAGCTTGGCCAGTCAGGGAAATCATGTAGGCTAGTTTTATGCTGTTTCTCTCGGAAGGCAGACAAACACGCATTCGTGGCTTTGTTCGGACGACATGAAAGGCATATCTGACTCAAATCCATTTAGAAAAAAAAACCAAAATCCAATTTTCACAAACCCCATCCATATGTATGTTGAAATTAGATTAAAATAGCGTATATATGTATGTATTTTCAAAATATGTTCCAGTCTGGATGGTCCGAATGGATTTTGAGTCAATTTTGGATGTGATGTATACAGCATATGCACTGTCATACACGATGCAAATCTGTGTTCACACTCAACAGAGCTCTAAAGGCGAGCATACACTGTGTGATTTTTGTGGCTGTATGTGATTATTTTCTCATCTGGAGAAGCTGCATGGTAAATGTTGATGCTAGCACTGTATGGTTGTGGTTCATACCGTGTAAGCAGAACTTTTTTTTCAATTCACTTATGAGCCAAGGCGATCTGCTCACAAGCTCCCGATTATTTTTGAAAGTTTGGGAGCTGTCGGCTTGAAATTGTTGATCCAACCTGTCAATCTATCTGGTTGGCCAATCATGAGGATAAACCTGCTCAACAGCAAATGTGCTATGATATGTCATGCATGACAGTTGTCAGAGAGGATTGTTTAGTGGATATATTTCACTTTATAATTCCCACAGGGTGAACCAGGAATACTTCATGGATATTACTGCGTCCAAATTATTTTCATATAAACTTAGTCGTGACCTGTACTAGGACATACAGTCTTTCCATAGATATTTACACTAGATGTCACCGATGCTATTGCTGTTTGTTGGAAGGAACGTGTCAATAGAGCCACCATTTTGGTACAGGGTAGCACTTTTTTTAAATAAATGTGGCACCAAGGTGTACTGGGGACTGGCCATCTGGAGCCATAGATATGTGAATTGTTTTGCTGGTTTTCTTTAACAAAAGCCTAGTATTTAGTGGAAGTTGGTGCTACTTTGCCCAATGTTGAATGCAGTAAGTGCCTGTATTTTCTTCAATAACATTACTTGTTGAGAATACAAATTCATAACATACAAAATCTTTAAAAAAAAAAGCTAAGTCTTACCTATGAAATGTTAACATTGCCTTTTTGTTTTCTTTGTTTGCTCAGTACTACAACCGTACACAGCGCTAAAGTCCAGCATATTCAGATTGGATTTGGTCTTGACTAAGTGCAGTTGAATAAAAAAAAAAACCACTAGGTGTCACTGTAGAGACTGGTTTCAGAACGGTTCGAAGCTTCGACTATTTCAGTGTTTCGTAAAGGCTTGCTTTGCTCACCACTAAGTGATGCATTCTCAGGGCCTGTATGTGATATCTAACGTACAGTATGTGCAAACTTCCAACCATCAGAATTTGCAGTGTACAACCAACTTAAAGAGGATGAATTTGTTCATTAAGGGGTATTGAGTTTGTGACAATAGTGTATTAAAAATGGACAACAACGTTATCAAAATAATTCACTCAGCGCCACAAAAATTACTTAAAGGCGCTGTATTATGCATCATCAGTAGGTGGCAATGTCACTTTGTAAAGAAACACTGCATACCTACAGTCCTGTATTTAAGCCTGTCACAACCAATATATTGACTTATGCAATACTTGGAAATGATCTCAATCATTTTTGCCGTTGCAATATATTTTTACAAATTCACAAAAAATGAATAAATAACATTAAAGCCACTTTACATTGACATTTAGTAATAATAATAAAACTTCCTTACATTTATCTAGCACTTTTCTGGGCATTCAAAGCACTTCAACAATGGGGAATCATCGACGAATCTCCTCATCCACCACCAGTATGGTCCACTACCAGTATTTACATTTTACCTAACCGCTGTCAGTTTATAATTGGACATTTATTTAATAGTACATTTTAATTATATTAAGACATGTACCTTTTTAAAATCAAATTATAGAATCTAAATAACCTTAAGCATTTTAATTTGTTTATGGCTGAAATCATTACATAATCAGTGGCATAAAATAATGACAATGATCATTAATAATCACAACAATTTCTGTGACAATATATCGCAATACATCGTGACAGGCCTACCTGTATATGGTGATTTTTATTTTTATGCGGGATGATGAAGAGATGTTGTCACTGCTATTAAGACTATGTAAATACTAATGTACAGTACTTTGGCAGACTATTATATTGTGCCGTTGGATGGTATCATGCTTTAAATTGGCACTAGGGCATAATATATATTAAGGCATAATAACTGGCACCAAATAATTTTGACCCCTTCTTTGCCATTATTAAAGGGATAGTTCATTCAAAAATAAAAATGTTAATAATTACTCACACTTGTTCCACTCCTCTGAGACCTCAAAACAATACCCAACCCTAGTAAACGCCACCTCTCGCTGGCACTTATGTCAGCATGAAAGCTTGTACCTGTGTGGGCATCTGTGGACGCAGAAGGTTCTGCTCAGTCTCTGTGGCAGCACCATTGGTAGTAGTAGTGGGCTCAGTGCTGGTAACTGGTAGGATGTGGTTGTAAGTGTTGGTATTAGAACCCGGAGCCTGGTTGGTTGCAGATTTCAGGTCTGTGTCATTCCCGAAAGCCGAAATGGCATTCTCTGTTTGAAAGAAGCAGAGAGAGAGAGAGAGAGACACTCACTCACAGCCATGCCTTCTGCAGATGAACATGTCTGGAACGCAGTCATGCCTCAGTTAGCTTTCTCTTTCAGATATGTCTCTTTTTCAAAATGCCTTTGGATTACGTCAACATGCTTTCCTACAATAATAACAACAACAAAACGCACTCAGAGGAGCCAGAGAAGACTGGCTCATGTATATTTATATCAGTTCTCCAGCGTAAATGTTGACAGCATTCAAAACCCCAAACTCAATGCTCTAAATATAGCCTGTTTCTATACATCCCTATATTACCAATCAGCTAATCCTGCCCTGCAGTAATATCTATAAAAAATGCTCATATTTCCTAACAGCTTGGCGTTTGTCCTTATTTCTTTTCCCATGTCTTCCATTTTCTTCCTCATCTTTTTTTTTTCTTTTCTCACTCAGTGTGTTTTCCCTTGGGTAAGATTGGTTGCATAAAATGGAGTGTGGACTCGAGTGAGCCTCTGTGCCGGTGGCTTTGAAAGAAGTTTGATTACCTCTGGTATCTTGACGTTTAAGCCAAATCGTACCCATAGTACAACACCTGTGTCTATTCATTTGGAAATATCCTCTACTGTCAGCCATGTACTGGCAGAATGGACTTCCATATTAAATCTAAACACAGATTTCAAATCACACTCCTCTTCGTTTTCTTTCTTTTATTGGCTCTATATGAGTACATTTGAGACTTAGTGACAGGCCATATGAATGATAATAATGTGAATTGATTAATTTCCATTGGTCTAGTAGGTCACTTGTCTGAAATTGCCACGGCGTGAAAGTCACCCCAATTAAGACACAGCGGTGAGGATAGTATTGCATATGACTGAGGCTGATCTTCATTTCTAGCGCTGAGAAACGTGTTCTGTTCTGTTGGGGGAAAAAATGAAAGATTAGATTTATGAATGGTGAATGGCTGTGTGGTTGAGTGATTTTTCTTTCTTAATTGAAACACTAATTGCTTAATCTTTCTGATCTTACAGAGGTTTGAGGCACAAGAGAGAGAAAGAGAGTGGAATCCTGATACCTTACTTTATGTATTGTGCCTACAGTGTCATTTTAAATCATTTCACAACCTGCTATATTATATACACACACTAACATACATGCATACACACATATACATATACACATATATATATGTGTGTGTGTGTGTGTGTGTGTGTGTGTGTGTGTGTGTGTGTGTGTGTGTGTGTGTGTGTGTGTGTGTGTGTGTGTGTGTAATGCTGCTCAGCATGATGGCTGTGTTTCATTTATTTTTTGCATGATTTAGAAAAACTATTATAATTTAATTTTAAATTGCATGTATATATTTTCTGTTAAATCGTGTTGTTGTTGTTGTCATTTAAATTAATTTGCTTATTTTTTTTTAATTAAGTTTAACGAAAGTTTAACAAAATCATTTTTAACTTTGAAGAAAATATTTAATAATACTATTAATAAAGGTTTTGTTTTGAAATTTACTTTCAAAAGTAAAGAAAACTGAGGCTCAAAGATAACATAAAAAGGCATTACAATGTGTAATGAAAATTATGTATGCATGTATGTTTGTAAAAATTTTCTGATTATTTGTATTTTAAGTGTAATAATGGCAAAAATAAAAGTAAAAAAAAACATTTAATGATATCAATAATATAGGTTTTGTTTTGAAATATACATTTAAATATATATTAAAAAACAAAGCAAAACGGCATTATGTATTTATGCATGCATGTATATAAAATATGCCCCGGATTATTTGTAATGAGAGATAATATTTAATAATATCAATGATGATAAAATCGCAAAGGCATTAAAATGTGTAATATAGCTTTCTGTTTACATATTATGAATTTTTTATGCATGTATGTATATAAAGTTCTGAGTGATTGTATTTTAATTGTAATAATAGCAAAAATAATAAAAAAATAATACCAATAATAAATAGATTTGTTTTAAAATGTACTTTCAAAAATATAAAAATATAGGCTCAACAATGATAAAAACACACAAAGGCATTAAAACTGTGTAATATAGCTTTCAGTTTTTTATTAATATGTATTTTTATGTATGCATGTATAAAAATATGTCCTGATTAATTTCATTGTAATTAATGGCAAATAGGTCAAAGATAATGACTATTGTTCACTATGAGTATGCATTTTATTAAAACATAATTTTGTTGTAATTTGCTGAAGACATAATGGGACATGTCATATTTCACCCATAAATGGTTTATTTTACACAATTGAACCCCTGGAGAGAATTTTTTTTGCCTTTTTTCTTAAAATAAGACGAGTCACATGAGAGGAAACAGGACTGCAATCAAACCGTGATTGGCTCATTACACTAAGAATGCAATATATATTCCGTCAATCATGTTCATAACGCTTCTGTTGCTAAATATACATCAAACTGAAAAAAAATAATAATAAATTAAATAAAACTGGCATAAACTCACCCACTCAGATAACACTGTTAGCTACAACCGAATCAAAATGAGCTCCAAAATGATTTGAGATGCTGATCTGTGAATGAGTGTTTCACAATCACTTGGCGCTGTTAAATAAAAGTTGCAGCACTGTGTAAATAAGTCATAACATCTGTAGTGTTTACCAATGATTTTTTTTCCACTAATGATCTGAAAAGTTGACTACAGTATGCTGAAACCTTGATGCAAGTTGTTTTTAATCAATAGTTTCTAGTTGTTTTTGTTGTATATCTCACGTAAAAGAAAGAAACCTGGAAACTTCTTAAACATCAGTGGAAATAGTACCCGAGTTTGCTTTTATTTCTGAAGTCCAGCACACACCTCTGCTCTTTACCGTACATACAAAACACTGCTTAACTACGTCCTTCAGGGATTTTGAAAGGTAAGGTTATAGACAAGCGGTAATTCTAAGTTTACACTTAGGAATATAATTTCTGTCAGTTAGCCTTCACCCCAGTCCACCTAAAGCCCTCATTATCCGACATCCGTATCATAACAGTCATAGCACATCATAATCATGGGAGTGTTAGCAGTGGAGTAATGTGGAGGAGTGTGAATGGTGTGAAGTTGATTAGTCTCTGAATGTTTAGCAAGATGCCATGGGTTGATGCTAATTGAAGCTGCCCACTCGTAGCGGAGCTGAATTACTGCAGGGAAACAAACCAACGTCGGGGCTACTTTCATGCAGCAGCAGAACACGCAAAGATAAATAAAGTCCTGTTCATACAGCTTTCATGACAGCTGCGTTCAGTATACATTCAATTAAAAGCACAATTCAATTTAGAGATTGGGTTTGACTTCATAATGTCCTACTTCTCGCAGAAGTTATGCAAATTGCTGTCATTATCAAAACAATAGTTCTCTTTCATTAGCGTCAATGTAAAGCGATTTCAAATTTTAAACGTGATTTTGCAAAGCTTGTCAGTGAAGTAGATGCAGCGCCAACTGAAAGCATATGCTGGAGGTTTAGAATGACAATATGTGCATGAAAATGAATTGTCCAGTACTAGTGCATACACATGCCAGAGTTCACAACTAACTGCAGTCTGGTAGGCATTTAATATAGCAATGCTGTTTAGGATTCCAGCATCTAAATGGTCACATTTTGTAAACTTTCTGACTTCATTGACTAGAGTGGTCACATTTCCTGTCAGTGTAACATAATTTTGTTTGAGGCTGCAATAGTGCCACTACCAATGTCATTGATAACTGATATGCATTGCCATTTCTATTCTGTATGTGAAATATTAAATGGCAAAGTGGAACAAACCAGCAGTACTCAAATTAACTTACAAGCCACATACACCATTTGTCAGATCAGCCCAGAAAACAGCGCGAGAGCTTAGAGAAAATGTTTTTTTTTTCTTTTTTTTTTCTTGAGGACCAATTTAAACCATAGCCGCATTTCCACTATCGGGCCAGTGTGAGCCAGGGCTTTTATCGGGCCGGGCCAATTGCCCGGGAGGTTGAGTAATGAGGCCAAAACCAGGTCACATTTCCTCTGTCGGGCTAGTAGCTCGCAGCGCATCACGCAAACCCCGCCCCCAGAACGTCCCCTGAATCAAACGTCACACAACCTGCCCACTTCAGCGGGAACCAGGCAGATAAAACACACCATGGAAGCATCACAAATCGAAACCATTAAAATGAAGACAACCGAAACAAACAAATGACACGTTACTGTAAAGCAGCAATTATATATCTATACGCACAGACCTGTGTATTTCCATTCATTACATTTGTTTACTTACCGACCGACTGTTGGCATTGTGCATCGAGTGCTCTCGCCACTAACGGAGGGATCCAGCACAGTGAGCGCACCATCCATAATATAAAGCCACAGAAATTCTCTGTTATAACTCAGTATAAAAGTTATTTTACAACGTCCTTGTTTTGATAGATATCGTGTTAAGGGTTTCAGCACATAAGAGCAAGTAGCCTAATAAAATATAGCCATATTTGTTGCGCTCAGCAGCTATTCAATAAAGCTCTACATTTAAAGTTTCATTTATAAATCTGACAACGTCATATAAAAACATAAACACTTGTTTGAGGATATAGAACACATTTTGTGTTTGGAGTTTTCCCTAATGCATTTAAAGCGGTGCTGCGCAGGACTGGGTGACAGAAAAAAAAAGTAGGCTAGATTCTGCTTTCACTTACCCAAAAAACGCTGTTTGCACGATTTGATTAATATCATCATATCCAAATACTTTATACATAATATTTCAAACCTTCTCTGGTGTTTATTAATTTTAGAAATATCTAATCTTTTTTTCAGATAGGTCTTTGTAAAATGAAAGTTATATGTGGCTTTAAAACGGTTTGATTTATGTATTGTATATGCTACTACCTACATTGTTCTAGCTAGCTTATGTTAATTTTATATTGGTTTATTTATTTAATGCGATTTTATTATATACGATATTTGTAATTCTTTAAATTATATTTCAATATAGCTTAGGCTATTTTATTAAGATATGACACTATGTTGTTTAAAGTCTACGAAAATGGGCACGTAATTTGTTAAGTTTTATGTCTTTCTGTTTTATTCATGTTGTGTATTATCTCCAAAATAAATTTAAAAAGCCGCTCGCGGCATCAACAGAGCTGTAACGGGAGCGCTCTTTTGCTCGGTCTCACACACACATACAGGCATTTAAACGTGCACACACACCTTTTAAACTTGACAAAAACTCTCAAACCTTTACTAACATTTAAAAGGGAAACATAAGGGTGATCATACGCAAAAAGACCCCATAAAGCTAGATGTTTTCTTTCCCTTATGTATTTATTAGTTTGGCGCATGTTCTCATGTGCGATCGGAAAACTGTGCCCTCCTCTCCTTTCACTCCGCACGAAGCCCCAGTTGGCCCAAGGTATTCGGCGGGCCGAAAAAGGCCGGCCGCTGGCCCCAAGAAAGCCCCGATTTGGCCCGATTAGGCCCCGGAAGTGACAGTGAAAACGCGACTAGCCTTGGCTCGCCCTGGCTCGCTCGCTTTAGACGCGATAATGGAAACGCGGCTCATGTGATTAAAAAAATAAGACTTTGAGATCCATTGAAAAGAACAGGGGGAAAAAAAGTACACATGATTATTTATTCATGTGTGCATTTGTATTTATTCCAGTTGTATTTTCCCGAGCAACTATGTTTTTTTTTTAAATTGATACTTTTAAATTAATATAATTACATTTTTTTTTCTCACTTTTACTTTTTTTTTTTGTGTGTGCTTTGCTGAATTCAGCAATCATGCTCTGATCCGCAGCAAAGCAAGTGGTTTTGAATGAGGTGGTTTCAGTTTAATTGAAACAAACTTTAGTGCGATCGAATGTCATTCCTACCAGTAAATGTGCGTTTCATGTCAAATACAAGTAAAAAGCATGCTGAAATATTAACAAGAGCTGGTTATCCTATAAAAAAATAAAATGCACGCAGACTTGATATATATGTTATTTTTTCATAATGCAAAGCCTGTAATGCATACTTCTAGCCCACTGCTATGAGAAAGTCTAAACTCTGATTTATATTTGGTGATCTGTGGATGTAACCAATCAAAATTAAAGTGCAGCCTGTTGCATATTATGTCTTATTGCTCATTGCCATAAATGAAAAAAAGGACACATGACAGCTGAGCGGGGCTCTGAAAAATAAACTGTGGAACTCCAATGCGAGGAAAGTTTACTCGCATGTGACCTGTTTTATCTATTTTGGTTCATTTAGAAACTTTGTCATGTCAAATCAAACTGCACCAAGAACAAAGTGCAACATTGTAACATTTTGAAATCCAATCACATCTACAGGTGTGAAAGCACCCTCAAACATTTTTAGTTTTAAGTTCAATTATTTTAAAAACTAAAAAATATTTCCTTGGCGTTTCTTTTATTTTTTTTTTATTTTTTATGGTTTTATCTAACTGTAGATATACTAAATGTCTCTAGGCTGATGTGTTTCATAACAAATACCACAAAAACCATATTATTTGCTTACTTTTTAACCATTGTACAAGTGAGGTGCTTTATCTGCACTTTTAAAAATCGGTAAAAAAGCTAAAAGGTACCTTTTCAAAAGATACATGATATACTTTCCATATAAGTTCCTTAAAGGTAAATATCTGTACTTCAAAGTACAAAAGAAATGATACATGCAGCCCTGAAACAGCATTTGTACAAAATTTCTAAGAGTATAGGCTTCTAATCCACAGATGTTCTGTATAAAAAGTTGTTACAGCTTTTACAGAACAATCTGTTCAGTCTGAGTGAATTTAAATCTGCAACCTCACAACTCAAGCTCAAGATACTGTCGACCCAAGCTGTCAAAAATGAATTTCTACGAGAGAAAAAACATGTAATAATATTAATATTGCATGCGTGGTGTTATCAACCTAGGTGTGTTGTTGCCTCTTCTCTCCAATGTTAGCCTGGAGCCCTGAATTTGGGCAATCATTTGGATATTTCGGGTCTGTGCAGCTGCTGTAAACCATGAAATTGCATGTTAAATTGACCCGCGAACATCATAATCGCAATACACTTTCACTTGCATGTACACGCATTCCACACAAAAAAGCAGCAATGTTTGTGAAGCTGGATGAGAAATGCTCTCAAAATAATAAACAAATAAACAAGCATTTCTAGGTTGTAAGATACAAAATAATTACATAGCTTCATTCCGCTTTCTGTCAGCTGTTTCCTGTACAAGCAGAAAAAGTTGAGAGTCCCTCTTGTTAGTAAATGAGATGATCAGTCTCCAACAATGACTGTTTCGGCTGTGTAGATGCGCAGTGTCACTCTCCATCACAGCTGAAAGGATATGTCTGGATATTATGATAAGAGAAGGAGACTGAGATACGCAGAGGCGAAGACAATGACTATAAAGATATTAGATCAGCGATGTGGAACGCTTGCTTCCAGTATACTCTGTTTGTCTCACTCACTCCCTCATAGATGAAACATAGGACCAAATTGTGGATGTCCAAGTAATCAAGGTGCAGTGGATATTTTAAAGTGCTGATTTCTCACTGACTCTATCAGGGCTTTCGGAACTACTGACCCTTTCATAAGCTACACCCCATCTGCTCTCCCTCCCAATTTTGTCCCAGGCAAATATATAACATGACTATTACACCACCAGCAGGGGCCTGAACTGACACAAGACAGTGTAGATCCATGCTTTCATGTTTTTTACGCCAAATTCTTACTCTGATATCCAAAAGTTGTTGCAAAAGTTGAAATTCGTCAGACCATGAAACTTATTTCCAGTTTTCTATTGTCCAGTTGTACAAGTCTCATTTTCCTGTTTTTAGGTGCCATTTAGACTAGTGCACTTTAGTTTTAAAACGCACAAATTTTGTTTTGTTTACACATGGTGTCCACACTACTGTGGCATCTTTGACCTACGAAAACAAGTCCATGTTTTACTTTACGCTTGTCCATTTTAGTATAGATGCAATGAAATGCAGACTTTTGAAAATAAACACGCAGATATTCAAAATTACTCTCTGACTGGTATTCTGGACCATTGTGTAATATTCCCTGATTAGTCAAGCCACTCTCATATGGCCATTACATTACCAGACTGCAAGTACGAATATGAGCACAATATGCACATACCCAGTGAGTACCAGTCATCACGTATCATTAATTTTGGGCTGTGTAGTGTGGATGGAGTCCTGAAATGCAGTAAAAACACCAGTGAGGATGAGGAATGTTTTCATTTTGAAATGCCATTTTGAAATTAAAAAACAATAATGTAAATGCAGCCTTAGGGGTTGCTCACATATCACATTTTTGCAAGTGCAAGTTTGTTATTTTTAATGTAGGTGTGCAGCTTGTGCATGCATAAAGGGAGCGACACACATCTCAACTTTTCAGAATGCCACAACTAGACTGCGAGTCATGTGACCTGAGCTGACTGATCAGCTACATACTTTGTATGGAATATGCTTATTTCACATGGCTGCAATTTTAAAAAGCGAAAGCGAGGCTGCTGTGGCAAGAAACCCGGAAGCAGAGGACCAGCATTGTAAACATTGCAACATGCTGTGGACTACAAACCTCCAGCTGTTGCAGTGATTTTAAAATGCAGATGTGGGCTAAACATTACTTTAATATCATTCAGTTAAGTTTAATTTAATCAATTAAAAGCATATTAGGCATCAATCAAAAACACAATCTCTTTAAGAACAATAAAAATGTGTTATCCTGGACTTCATTTTATGGCACAAGGTAAAAACCGTAAGGGCTTTCCTGCTTCAGCTTATGTAACTGATAAAACAATGCAGTCCTATGTAAAATATTTGAAGCACACCCGTAATAAAAGTTGTCTGTAATAGTGTTGTCACAATACTGAAAAAAAAAAAAAAACGACCATTCCCTGCTAACATTTAAGTGCATTCTTTAACACTGCTGATTTGCCATAGTATTCATCAGTGCTCAACACTTCACTGATGTGCAAACACAGATGAGCAATCCGTTGTTGACTTGACTGATCTTTGCGGCTTTAAAATGCTCCAGAGTCTCTGTTTGTGTGTTTGCACTCAGTGAAGAGTGGTGGATTGATGACCTTCATGGCCAGTCACTGTCATTTCTGTCAACAGTGCTTAAATGTAAGCAGGAAATGGAAGTTTTTTTTTTTTTTACTTTTTTCAGTACCGAAATTCAGAATTGTTACAAGTCTAATATTGTAAAAAAAAAAAAAAAAAAAAAAATCCGTTCATTAACCTAAGTTTGATAAATGGCATCTAAAACATGTGTTTGGGATAGATAACTTTAGCTAACTAGTGCCATTTCCCTTAACTCAGCTGAAAATGAGGTCTGATATCCCTTTTGTATTTTTAAAACAAACATTCAGAATGAACCTTCGGGTCACTCAAAGAATCGAAATAATAAATTTGTATCACTTTCTTTTTACTGATAAGATATACAGCTAGGTACACAACAATACGCCATAGCAGATGCCGTTCCTGTGTAACCCCAGGTGATACTTCCGGATTTCTTCCCAGCGCAGTCTCACTTTTAAAATGGTGGCCTCATGAAATCAGTCTAGATACACATTGTGGTAGACTAATTACCCAACAAACATAGAGCACCCAAAGACTACAGTGCTTTTTAAATTTCTCCATAAATAAAACTTGTATCAGAGCTGCAGCAATGTTTTGTCATCCTTTGACATCCTAACAGACAACAAAGGAGAACAAAGTGCATTGAAAATGATGAAAGAAAGGACTATTTTACTTTCCATATGCTTTTAGACACAATATGTGAACGTCCCCTTAGCAAGTAGAAGTGGCAGCTTAGTCTGCTGCTGTAACACATTTGTTTCAAGGTTGGAGGTATTGTGCATTTAGAGATGCTCTTCTTTAGATCTTTGTTGTAATTAGTGTTTAACTATAGTTAGGTGTTTAACTATAGTGTGTATATCATTGTAGTTTTTCTGTTAGCTTGAACCAGCCTGGCCATTCTTCTGACCTCTGGCACAAAACTTCCACTCACTGATAATTTTCTTTTTTAGGACCAATAGCCCTAAACAATCTAAATCAATAGTCTCGAACTCAATTTCTGGAGGCCACAGCTCTGTACAGTTTATCTCCAACCAAACTCACACCTGCTTAAATGTCTCTAGTGGCCCATTTCCACTGAGTGCTACAGTACGGTATGGGTCACCTTTATCAGGCTTGCGTTTCCACTGCCAAAAGGATACTAATGGTTGTACAACTTTCAGACAATGTAATTTTTACTCAAGAAAATGTCACAGTAAAGCCGTATGGGATGCTCACTTATCATATGACAAGCACTTCTCACAAAACAGATGCTTTATACACACAAATACTTGTGCATTAATGTTCAATCCTAACCTTTATATGAACAGGATTTGATTTAAACTGCAGATCAATGATATGGGCGAAATAGCCTCTTGTAATGTCTGCAGTTTTATGAAATAAATAAATGCAACATATATGAACACATACAGACCCTTACACTCTCCGATATATTGCCAATTACAGATAAACTACACACAGCATTCATATAGTCCTTATTTGGGTTCAAAAACAACACTAAATATAGCTCAGTCAGTGCAAACCTCTCATCTGTATCTTTAATTTTCAGTAGCACATTTAACCTCTTGTTAGACAGTAATTTCGTAATTCAGAGTTAGTCTATAATAGTCCAAAAGTTGATGATAATAGTTAAACATGGAAGTTTGTTCATGTTTTATGTTGCAGAAAAAAATCATTTGCTGCTCTGTTTCACTCTCGTGTTTGTCCCTTGCTGAAAGGATCGGATGTCAGACGTGCTTTAATAATCACGCGCATGCTATTAATCAAGAAGTTCGTTATTTTAAATATATATGTGCAGCGAGCTCTCTGGAGAAAGTGAAACCGCTCACACTTTTAGACAGGACATGGCAGATTTTTCTTCCTGGCTTTGTGGCTGTTCATCAAGAAGAAGTCAAGGTTTGCTTGAGCTCGGGTCAATCATGGCTTATTATATGCATATATTATTACGGTGTAATGTCTCGGCTGTGATTTTAAAAATGGCAGTTCCTTTGTTTCATTCTCCTGCTACTGCGAGTGACATCTCTGTAAAGCAATAGCATTCAGTTGCGCATCTACTTTTGTAACCCTTTTGTCGTGCTAGGTATCCTTTGCAAAGTGTACCCAAAAAGTGGTATGGTAGTCTGGAACAGTTTGATTATTTAGATCAGCTGTGTTTGATTAGGGTTTAGAGCTGCGGCCCTCCAGGAATCAAGTTAAGCAGAGTTTAGATCCAACTTTACTCAACACATCTGCCTGAAAGTTTCAAGCATAGTTAGTAAGAGCTTGATCAGGTTGTTCAGTTGTGTTTAATAAGGGTTGGTGCTAAAATCTGCAAGACACCGGCCTGACAGGGCTAAGCTTGGTTACCCTCACCCTAGATAGTTGAGTGGGAAAATCCCAGTAGATCAGCAGTCTCAGCTCATCTTAAATCATATTATTTATAATGGCTGATTCTGGGCAGTAGCAGATCCCCTTGACCACATTTACATGCATTTATGTTCCTGATTAAATGTTTGCATTTATCAGGTTTAAAAATCGCTTTTTTAAAATTAATTCAACCTAAATGTAAACTATGAAGGTCATATTTAAGCTCCCTTGGATGTCTGTTGAGGTCTCCTAGCGGTCCTCTGCTTTTGGTTTAGAGCCCCTCACCCTAAGCCTTGACCCGCCTGCTTGGTGAAGTTAATTAATTTTAGAGCAACCTTTTTTATATATATATAAAATGAATAACATTAAATGGATGTTTTTCTTACATGAGCTGAAATTGAGTGTGAAATTGCAAATCATTTTTATCTGCCATACTTAAAGAAAGGAAATATTCCTATGAGAAACTACTAAATTATGCAGCAAATATGATTACCTACTGCATACTGCTTAAGAATCGAGGTAAACGCAAGCATGAGTGGGTACCAAAGTGCAAAACTGTTTTACTTGCTCAAATCAATACATAAATGAATTAACATCAAATTATTAGCATCACACACACTTAAGAGCTACCGTTTCCTCACCAAGAAACAGGAAATGAGCCGTAACTCTTCCTGCACATTTCTCATCAAAACGTTCATCACTCAATCTGGACAACATCGAGAGCACACGATCGTCACGTTTTTACCACATTAGTGAATCACTAAATCACTTCCATCTAATTCAAATTCTGCTGGCTGTTGGCCCACTGACTTCATCTCTCTCTCTCTCTCTCTCTCTCTCTTTTCACAGTCCAACGGAATGAAGAAATTCTTGTAATAGATGTCCAGTATTTCATCGTGCTCCCATGGGTGCACTGATGGTTTAGGGGGGCTGGTGTAGCCAGCAAAACTAGTTCAGTAACAGCTGAGGTGAGTACTAGCCTCAACGGACTCACTCTCAAAAAGCTCTTTCAGCTGTTTCCCTCCATCCTGTGCTACTTCTGTCCTGTTTGCTACTCTCCGGCTGTCTCCGCTCCATTAGTTTTACTGCAGGGAGCCAAATTACGCTCAATTACCGAGACACCAGAGGCTGCGCTTAGTCTTGAATCAGCACACACACACACCTACCCAGCACTCCGGACTGCCCCAAGACCCGCACATAGAATGGGGAGGCACGCTGGAAACCGGACGCTGCAGTTTTCGTAAATACCCTTGAGGAGCGAGATCACACCAAAGCATTTATGGATCAAGAGCTAGAGCTAATCTGCGAGATCTCAGCGGTCAAACTGCAGCAAACACCCCACCTGCGAAACCAATGTGTTTACATGGTGTGTTTGTTATTAGTGGCTCAGAGATGCAGTGGGCCATGAGTCGAGCACACCGCTGAAGAGATCCTGCGCTCCCGACGACAGTTAATGCCTCATTACCGACACGCATATAAGCTTCATAACGTTACATCAAGAGAGTTCTCGCTCGGCTCTGCTGATTGCTCAGTAATAGTGCTGACGGTGAAGAACGCGAATGCAAATGCACCTCTCTGCAGACTCTTGTATTGTATCACCTGGGTCTATTTTCTATCAATTGAAGCATATGAGTGTACACCGAGTGCCTGTGTCCGCATGAGCATCAGAGTAGGATACTGAATACTCTGTAATGATGATACGGTAGATAGAACAAAAAAACTGCATCTGGTGGGAATCACGAGGCCTGGAAACAATGAACACTTTGCTTTCTCACAAGGCCATGGAAGCTACTTTATTATGGAGCCAGATCAGTCTCAAAAATAATACATTTACAAAAAAATATTCATACATCCACAAAAAATTCACATTTACAAAATCCAATTTGTAAGGTCAAAACACGATTCAAAAATAACCAAATCTAATCTGTAAGTTCAAAACACGATTCAAAAACACAGAAATCCAATATGTAAATTCAAAACATGGTTCATACATAAGCAAATAGAATTGGTAAGTTCAAAACATGATTTTAAGAAACACGCAAATCCAAAATGTAAATTTATAACACGATTCAAAAACACAAATCCAGTATGTAAACTCAAAAAATGATTCATACGTAAGCATATCGAATTTGTAAGTTTAAAACATGATTCAAAAATACACACAAATCTAATCCGTAAATTTAAAATATGATTAAAAAATACACAAATCCAATTTGTTAGTTCAAAAACTCGATTCAAAAACACGCATCCAATAGAGTGAAGGAACTATGACGTCAATTTATATGCAAAAACCCGGAAGCGAGTTGGTAATTTAGCAGTTCCGTTTCACTCGTCCCAAAGTCGATTAGTTTTTTTTAAATGGGATTTTGGTTAAATCACCTAAATAAGTTTCGTGGTTACCACAAACTCAATATACTTTGAGGTTTTATTCTACAAGATAAAACACATCAGTTACATCACACACTTTTTAAATTTTTTTTTTTTGAATCGGTTACGCTTCTTTAAAAAGACGGTCATTATCAAGTTGCCAAATGGGAATACAGGTGTTGACGGAGGCTTTATACATCATCAAACTGATCTGTCTGGAATGCAGCCTGCTCTAAATTTACAGTTTGCGTCAGGCATTTGGATTTTCTAAAGTATTTTACAATTTATAGTATTTTTTTCTAATTAGGCATTCATATTATGTGTATATAATGCTTTCACTGGTAGAGACCGTCATGACAGATTCATTTGTCATTTATTTTACTAAAGCTATTTTATGAAGTTACTGCTTACCATAGTACAGCCTACTTTCCTACTCTTAGTAAAGCAAATGTGTAAATACATTTGAATTTTTTTTTATATTTACTGACATTTTAACATAATCCTTTTACACTAACATACATCTAATGATTTTCGTTGTGTCTTTCTTCATCTGAACACATTTAACTTTGTCATAGCTGCGACATTTACACTCCTTCTTAAACTCCTTTACACTTGCCTCAATTTATAACATATGTAACTGTACAGACTGGATTTCGCTGTAGTTTGTGACAAAAAAAAGAATATTAAATATTGTTCTCTATCCATGATGGGACTTGAAGGCATTTGATAGACGTATCCCTCATCTCAGTCGTCTATAAAAAAGAATATGGGATTTGTAATTGACTGCCATAGCTAGGTTTTCACTAAGGTAAGCAGGCTGTATGCATGTGGGCAAAACACTTATCAAATATGTCGTATGATAATAATATTAGGCACATTTATAAAACAACTTCCAACAACTGTAAAGTAAAATAAATGTTTTTTCCCACTGGAAAACTATTTAAAATGTATAATAACAATGCATGTTTAATACCTGTAATATTACTAAAATAATATATTATTTGTACGTATATAGCGTGGATTATAATATACTAAACTGAGATAGTAAATTTGTCATGTACCTTATTTCTGAAAGTAAGCTTAAAACGTTGTCTGTAGCAGAGTGGTGCTGACGTCACAGGCAACCCCCCTGAAGTCAGTGTAGTCCGTTTATAGCCTAATGTTAGCTTTTTAGTTCTTGTGTTTGCATTTAAGATCCAAAAGTGATAAGTTATATTATCATGTGAGGATTATCTGGTTGGACAAAATGTGTAAGTGTAATGTACAGAGACTTTTCGAAGTTTGCAAATAATAAACTATGGGAAAATTCTATGGGTATTTTATTGAGAGAACCTGTTTTATGCTAGCAGCCAATTGGCCTACAAGGTGATGACATAGTTCCTCCACTCTATTCGTAAATTCAAAACATGATTTATGCATATGCAAATCAAATTCATAAGTTTAAAACACAATTAAAAAATACGCAAATCCAATCCATAAATTCAAAACATGATTCAAAAATACACAAATCCAATTCATAAGTTTAAAACATGATTCATAAATATGTAAATCAAATTTGTGAGTTTAAAACACAACTCAAATAAAAAACAAACAAAATCCAATTTGTAAATTCAAAACAGGATTCAAATACACAAAAATCCAATCCGTAAATTCAAAACACGAGTCAGTAATAATCAAATCCAATTTGTACTTTCAAAACATGATTCAAAAACCTGCATATTCAATCCGTAAATTCCAAATACAATTCACATTTACTTAAATGTTTAAAATCTGTATTAAGTGTGAATTGTACATGTATGAATTTTCATTTAGTACTGTAAGTGTATTATTTTTTAAGACTGATTTGGGTACATACTTTAATAGAAGAGCTGAATTAATCATGAAGAATGGTGAGCCCAATTTCTATATAAAATTGCTCCTCATGAGAAACACTCAAGTTTGGACCTGTCAACTTGAACACTTGGGACAAATGTGTTATGGAAGATGTCAACTGGATAAAGTTTTTGCAATGCTTTGTCAACATTTTGCTTACTTTAAATGGGGCCTATTATATCCATTTTACAAGATGTACTGTAAGCCTCAGGTGTCTCCAGAATGCTTCCAAGAGTTTTCAGCTCAAAAAAATTAATGGATGATTTATAATGCCATGCCAGTTTTAGGTGGAAACAGGAACTTTCCTAAAGCTTCTTTAATTGCACTATGAGAAGGAGAGGAATACGGAGTGAAGAAACTTTCAGATAAATTGAGCGAGGAAACACGGGTGTATGCAGAAGTGTTTTGTACAAAAATGTGATGCACATGTACCTTCTCTACCTCCATCTGTCACAATAACTAGCAGTTTTATTATAATTATAATAATAATTATTATTATTATTATTTAATACTAAGCCCTGGACTTTAACACAGGAAGTTTGAGTACTTACAGATTCCTAATAATTTTCCCCACATCCAGAGTTGGGTGTAACAAGTTCCATAATAACAACTTTAAGGCTGATTTATACTTTTGCCTGGCGTTGCGTCACATTGCGGAGTTCTGCTGACTGTGCACACACTGTGGCTTTTATACTTGATGTGTTCGTCATTTGTGATATTCTTTAAAATGACAGGGGGCGGTCAGAAGAAACCCACTGTAAAGTCAGATGGATAATCAGAAGTAGGAAGTTTCCAGAACTAAGTCATATTATTAATATGGTTCAAGATTTTTAAAATAATTATTTTTATAATTTATTTGAATGATTATAAAGATTTTTATAACCATTTAAGATTATTTTTAAACAATACACAATAAAAAAATACTGATGCTTTTAACAGATTTAGGCCGCTCCACAATTCACACTTCATTCAATTCATTACTGTCTGGCTGGTTTGTGTCCTCTGCTTATATGCCGAGGTCCAACATTCCTGACCATCATCACCAATAAAGTCTAGAAAAACAGGGCATCAGTATATTGTAAACCGATAGGTTAAAATTTTCTTTTCCAGTTATTAAAAACATTTATTTTGTTACCTCATTTTAGTTTTGTATCTATTAAAATGATTTAATTTCAAGATTGTAATGTGTACATCATTGTAAACCCTATGAATGGTGAAAAAACATATTCTGTAATTTTGTATTAAAACCATATGGGTCTCCACTTTTGCAACGGCCTCTCTTTTTTGTTTTAACAAACTTCTGTCTCAAGTTTTTTAGATTTAAAAATGCTTATTTTAAATCCAGTTTTCTGCTGCAATGTCAATCAACGAGTCAGTAATAATCAAATCCAATTTGTACTTTCAAAACATGATTTTTTTTTTTGTTTTAACAAACTTCTGTCTCAAGTTTTTGAGATTTAAAAATGCTTATTTTAAATCCAGTTTTCTGCTGCAATGTCAATTAATAAGCATTAATTTTTAAATTGCTGAAATGGTTGCTGATTAGAGTGGTTGCTTGGAAATACAGACATTACTTTGATTTCATTGAGTCTTAAAACAAAAATATTTCTTTGAAATTCAGCCTATGTCCAGTCTCTAAAGAACTTTCCACTGCTTTTAACTCAAACAGCAACTTGTTTAAGCACTTGAACAGAAAGCATTCTATGACAATACTTATCACCAAGGAGGACACTGATGCCCAAAAACATGGCGGGCGCAACTCAGTCTAACAGGATACATTGAATTTTTGAGCAGGATCAGGAGTAAAGGTTTCTTTTGAATGTGAAGAGAATTGTAGCTGCTTGTGGGACCGTTCACATACAGTTGCTTGTCTTTTGCGAACGCAAGTTTATTATTTCCAATGAAGGTGCATTTTCCAGATGCACTAGTTGAAAATCGTGTGTCGCGGAACAAGAACTGACAGATCAGCTTCATGCTTTGTATGGAAAATACACATTTCGGAAGACTGATTACCTCAAACAAACACCCAAACACTGCAGTGCTTTTGCTTACTATAGATGTTAGTGTTTACAGGTATACAGTTTTCTTCATGTCCTCTTTTGTTGTAAAAAAATGCTGAATGTAAACTCTTCAAGTCTTTTGAATATGTCAAGCTGCTGTGATCAAGCTATAGTAATCTTTGTCAGTGAATATGAATTACTGAGCTGCAGTTTATTTTGTATTTTTATAGGTTTTATATGTTTTAAAAGTAACTTCAAAGTAAAGTAATTAGTAATCTGATTACTTTTTACATGAAGTAATTAGTAACATAATCAGATTACAGTGTCCCAGTTGTAATCAGTAATTCGTAATTAATTACTTTGAGTAACTTACCCAACACTGCCCACAGGGTATCTACAGGGTATGCAACTAAAACAGAAGCTATGAAAAAGACTGACTTTTGAGCCTGTGCCTCATTTCCTGCAGTCCTGTCAGTTTAACCTCTTGATATATGGTTTTCTGTACCCAATATGAAACACACATATGGAATACAAGTCACGGCAAAACAAAAACACAGTTTATTCTAGAACATGAATGAACTAAACTGAATCTGAACTTAATTGTTTTTGGATGTACTAGTATTACTCTAGCATTCTAAGAAGATCCTGCAACCATTCTTGATATAAGGTATAAAGATATATTGTTTTTCACGATTACATTTTGTTTTCTGACTTTAATTATTAGTCTAATTTTAAAGCAACGTTAACACAATCTTCATTGTATAAAGGGTTTTTGCATTAAAGGTGAATTGCCTTTAAAATACACTGCTCAGCTCTAATAAAATATACAACACTATACTTTTTTTCCACCAAATTAAACGGAATACATAATTGATTCAATGCTGTGCACTAGAAGGTTTTCCCTTGACATTGTGCCATTTCAGGACGTGAGTTCTTGAATATGATGAATGATGGAATATGCTTTGCCTCAAATTCAGCTCTAAAGCAGTTCACAGATGGGGTGGACTTAATGTGTGTTAAGGACAGTGAGCTTTAGTATTTTTCAGACAGGGAGTAGTCTGCAGACTGTCAGGGTATATTTTGGGAAAAATTATAATATTGTTCAAAATGCTCTGCTGTGTTGATCAGCAGTGCTGCAGAGACCAGACAGAGTACTGAATAACAAATGTATAGTCATAGGATAATGCCAAGATAATGAACAATCTGAACACCAATAAATAGTTAAGATTTTCACTGATTTAAGTATTGCAGTTAAATGATTACACTTGCATAAAAAATGAAAGTTTGCAGATATATGTATATGTATATATATATGTATATTCATATATATATATATGAATTTGGATGCAGCCACTTTTGGTAAATAACTGATTTAAGGGGTGGTTTAGAGTGTATTTCTAAGGCTTGGCTTTGTTTATAAGATGCAAAGCAATGTGTGCTTATGCTTCATGGCTCCATGTCACCAGGAAAAGCATCACGCCCCAACAAGCACAAACTTTTGAGTTGTGTAAACTGTCAGTCAGAGTAGCTGTTAGCAATATCAATTTGAGTCTGAATCTTACAGAAAATGACACAGAGGACACAGCTAAACCTCACATTTGGTGCTTCATATACAAGACTTGCGTTGAATTCATACAAAAACATTGCATATGCACAAAGCTGTAAATGTGCATACGCAGTAAAAAATTCAGATGTATGAAATACAGCGTACATGGAATCCTACGCATATTCTCTTTGTACATCCGACTTAATGTAAACGAACGCAAAACCCCTCCCTGCCTCCTCCCCCTAATAAATATGGTAATAACTCTACTTTGGCAAAACCAAATGAAAAAGCAATGGCAAAAGCAAGCAAAAAGAGAAACTTTGAATAGAATGTAAATTAAAGGTGCGTCTTTCAGAGGTCCGGAAACCGTAGAAAAACTGTGCAACAATGCAAGTTTGTCCTCCGGAATTAATAGCAAAAGAAAACAAATAAAGTGGGAGTTTAGCTAACATGGTTAACCCAGTGAGGTCTGAACATCGCACTGTGAGTGAATTTAAAAAGAAATGGTCCGATGTAAAGGTGTAAAATTTTGTAGTGTTTTTTTTTTTGGCAAAAAAATAGCACACCTTGTTGGAATTACCACCCATCACTGTTTGATTGACAGATTGAGATCACTAAAGAGAGCAGCAAACAGCAACATGAGTGGCGAAGCTCGTAAAGAGCATGGCAACATGTTTTGAAACGTTTGATCAAGAACTCTGTTCGAATCCAGGGTCTGATGAACTCAATCTGATGAACTCAATAATTGATAAGTGTGTGTACTATGTTAAATGCATTTCAGCATCACATATTATTTACACATTTATTGAATGGAAATGTTACGGATTCACATACGTAAATTCGTCTTCAGATGGGGCCTTTATAGTAATGTGCGTGTAGTCACTCGCTCCAGATAGATTGGGAAAACCGGCGATCGCTGCAAATTGCGTTTTAATGTTTTACTTGTCAACTGCATGGTATGGAAACCTTTTATACCTACTAGACATGCAGAAAGTCCCGTCCCATACAGCTGCCAATTGCACGTCTCAAAGATACTTTGTAGTGTGCAATTCAACATAATTGCCTCTAGGAGTCGCCATGCTCTCTAAATTAACATCTGGCAAGTGTCTTTCACGTATAATCAGAATAAATGTAGGTAATATGAAATGTTCACGGCTTTTGAAAGTTTGTTATTCGAGATGTAGAATGCAGTGAAAGCATCCACTTGGAGAGACACTGCAGCGCTGCTGAAGATTGTAGGTGTTTACAGTGGTTTGATGGATATATATGAATTTGTAGTTAAATTGTTAATGGTGCCAAACAGCAATTCCCGTTGTTTAAATCCTTGTTTTAATTTTAACAAGTAAAAATACTTACAGGTTGTGGCTCACAATCCACAGCTTCTGCTACTATGGTTGGAGCTTCTTTAAGAAGTTTTAGCCGAATTCAGCACTGAACTGGGAGAGATTCTGAAAGCTGTCCTTTGTCAAATACTAGAACTATATATTTTTTATAATTCTCTGGAACATAAATAAAATTAAACTGTAAGCACTTCTCTCTTTGTGTTGTTTCCTTTGAAATCCCAAATACAGAAACAGAACAAGCTCTGCATGAAATAACGTTTGACGGCATTTTAGCTTTCTCTGCTATAGCATTACAGCACCTCTGGCCACACCCTTTCACGTTTGTGAGCTCACTAGCCCAGATGTATTTTTTGTAGTCCTCAAACTTCGTTCACTGTAGGCTTCACTAAACTAACTCTGTAAAAGCCAATGTCTCCCTTTGCATTGAACTTTCAGCTCATTACATTCAGAGATGTTGTTTATGTTCACACAGCTACATATCACCTACAGTTTAAAATATGATATCGTAGTAGACCAGTCCAATAAAGGTGAAGATGCTTATAATTTAAGCACATCTTCAATGCATGAAAACGTGAAGCTATTCTAATGAAAAATTCAGCGTTTACCGAGATGAATTGATTTATGAGCTGGATACAGATGAGAATATTGATGGTTAAACTGACCCTCTTAAGCCATTCTGAAGCAGAAGTTGCCTTATGTTGGTTCCAGCTTGCAAGCATAGCTTAAATGGTAATAAACAATGGATTTTTTTAGCAAGGCGTTGGTTTTAAAAAACATTATTAATAAATAGACTACAGAATATTCCACTGCATGTCATTTCGGTCCCTTTCACTTCTTTTCCTCTCCATGCACAAAAAGGAATCTCTAGCAATGATCATATTTATTTATGATATAGGACATAAGGGAAAAGTTTTCACTCACTCAAGCAGTTGTTGTCATGGAAATGGCTGAGGAAGTGGTTGCACTGATCTCGGAAATTCCCACTTGCCGCACAGGAGCACCACGGCCCCACATTGGATGTAGAGTTATCTAGGTAGTTAGGAGTTATAATGCTTCCTACAGGGAAAGAGAACGAGACACAGAAGAGAACATCAGTTGCAAAACAGAAAGCCAAATGCAGTACCAGTATAATGGTATCCCATAAATGCTATGTCCATCTGTCAAATCTCCGTGTTGTGCTACCAAAAAAATTATTTTACCAGATGAAAGTTTTTTTTTTTTTTTTTTTTAATGGAATAGGGCACAAAATAGAAAATATACTTTTTAAAAAGCCATTTCTTTCTTTGACTTTAAATGGACAGTGAAAATGAGTTCCTAAACCTTCTGAAAATGTTCAATTTCTTTTTTGACTGTTCAATTCCTTTTCCCTTCTTTTTATGTGAACTTTTGCAAATTACATTGGAATAAAATTATATGTAAAATTAAGAAGATACAAATGGTGATAAGATCTTCAAGTAATAAAAATCATCCACTCAGCAAAGTAAAACAATTTTTGCCATATAAATTAATTCAGTATTAACACACTAAGAAATGCTGGGTTGTCAAAGCCAAGTGTTGGGCCAAATATGGACAAATCTATATTAATGTTGGGTTAATTTTTTCAATTAATTTTAAATGACAATTTTAACCCCAATAATAATAATAATAATAATAATAATTCCTTACATTTACTGTATATAGCGCTTTTCTGGACACTCAAAGCGATTTAAACATTTTTGGGGGAATCTCCTCATCCACCACCAGTGTGCAGCATTCACCTTGATGACGTGACTGAAGCCACACGCCAGCTGATTGGTGGAGAGGAGTGAGGAGTGATGATGCTAATTATAATATGGGTACCTACAACCCAGCATTTTTTAGAGTACAAATTTAGGTCATATATGAACAAATCCAACTTAGCTGCTTAAAAGTGTTCCTAAATTGTACATGTTACTACTTAAATATACAACAGTTTACCAACACACAAAAAAATGCTGGGTTGCCATAATCCAGCGTTGGGTCAAATATGGACAGTCTGGACATTTACACATTTTAAATTACACATTTTAACCCAACGGTTGAGTTTCTCCATATTTGATCCAATTTGATGAGATTGGTGACTTCCAAAAATGTTATACATTTCATTATTAAAAATGATCATATTTTATCAATAAACTACAGAAGATTAAAAAAATAGTAGTTACATTAAAAAACAGCAACAGCTTGGTGATTTCCAACAATTAAATGAATGTAAATTATTAGAAGTAGAGGAGAAAGGAGAGGAGGATGAAAGTACCATTTTTTTAATCGGTCTTATCATACACCAGGCGCAATGTGGCGCAAGGCGCGACCAATTGTTGTTTGCTAGTTTCAGCTTGGCGCAAGAGTCGTTTTGACATTTTGCACCACGCTGTTTAAATATCAAATGCATTTGCATAGGCGTTCTGGTCTAAAAAGGAAGGTGTGTTGAGGAGCATTGCAGGCGCGTTGCTTTATTGAGAAATTATGATAGATTTTTCAATAGACCAGAACAAAGCCGATCTATTGTCCAGTGCAGAGTGCGTTAGTTGTGCGCCACTGCTTAATACACACAAGATGTAGAGCAATACGCAAATCTTTACATATGAAAAAGAATTAAAATATTGAGGATATAAATATATATATATATATATATATATATATATATATATATATATATATATATATATATCATTATTAGCAGTTGTTATCACATCAATATGTTATTATTATTAGCAGTATTATCACATCAATATTTTATTATTATTAGCAGTATTATTTATGATATCCATATTTAAGTTTAGATTTGCCCATCAGGTTTCAGACAATATGGGGCACAGCATGTGTATTTGGATATAACTCAGTTTTTTGACCACACTTCATTATTATTGATTATTTATTAGTTTGCTGAAAATTAGAACTGAATTTAGAAATTGTTTTGAAACAAATCTTTGCGCTTAACAAACGAAATTAATTATTTATAACTGATGTCTGTGCATACAAGTTTTCCCTATCCACGAGAGCGAAAGTAGAAAATGAGAGGCCTTATCTCTCATTCTCGCGCTGTAGATGCTCTGTTTAACTGTTTTCTTAGTGAAACGCTCAGTTCTTCCACTTAAGCTGCGGTCACACTAGAGTTTGAGCATGTGAAATTCTGTCGTGCAGCGATGCGAAAAGGGGTGGTATTAAACAAGATTAGGCATTAAAAAAGTGAGCGATTGCTCCATGTTTTAAATTTCTGTCCAAAGAGGTCATGTTTTGATCCTAGATTGGTTTCACGCAGTCAAGTGATGCGATTTCGCAGGTCAGAGTTCACCAAGCTTGAACTTTGTACCGCAGCAACCTGCGAAACTTAACGCATGATCCTGTGTTTCCGGTCTGTTGCATTCGCGTGCGTATGAATGGAAGTCTATGGGAGGAAAAGCCCAGTATGACTGCAGCTTTACAAAATTGTCATGCAAATAGCAATTGCGCTATGACGCGACACAACTGGCTCTTAAAGGGAATGGGAGATGAGACTCTGATTGGTTTATACTCAAAACACACCTATAACTCATTAAGAAAACTTAACCCTTTTAGACCATGCGCCACCACGCAAAGCAGACTTTTCCGTCCTTATTTTAGCAAAATTGGATTTTGACACGCCCTGAATGCGTTTGTGTCCTGCGCTTTGCGCATGGATCATCAAAATAGAGCCTAATGTTTTTAAAAGAAAAATGCTATGATTACAAACTCATAAGTGTGGTTTATCAATAGTAGGTGGTATTTTGAACAAATGTAGAACAGCTTCAAAATAATTTCATTTTAAACAGAAATTGCACATTGTTACTATTGACCCTGCCAGTAGGGTAGAAAGTAACACACGGGTGTGTCAAAAGTAACACAACAATATTTGCTAGATTTACTGGCTTAATCTTGTTTATTTGAAATATATCTGACTTAGACCTTGTTAATAGCAAACATATTTCGACAAAAAATATTAGTCATTTTCATTTTAAATTTCAGATCCATCATATGTTTCAAAAACAATCAGCTACTAACTGCAAACTGTTAACATTTTTAAACAATTTTTATATATTTTTTTATTATTATTGGCAATACTATATGCATTCCTTCTAAAAAATGTATGAATCAAAACACTGAGAACTCTAATGTGGAACTGAAAAATAAGGTTTGTCTATTAGCAGTGGGGCATAAATAACAGTGTTACTTTCGTTTCCCCTGATTTACTTTTACACTGTAAAACTCAGAGATTGCAAACTTAAAGTTGTGTTATTGCAATAAATAACCTGTATATTAATCATTGTTGTGATGCATGAAAAGAGAAACACAAAGGAAAAAGAAACATCTACAACAGTTTACTTTCTACACGTAAAAACTGAAAAATTCAGACCTTAATATTAATATTAACCTCACCTGAGACTGGTGGGCACAATATTTTCAGCACAAGTCTATTCTTTGTTTAATTTTGAAGACCGCCACTCAGAGATCATCCGTCAGTTGTGGCCTGTATTTATTTTTTTATGTATTCGATTGCCAATAATTTGTCAAATTTAACCTGGTGCTATAAAATCAATCAGCTGCAGATGTGTTGTCAATCTAACGTAAACACACCAATCCTATAAAACAAATGATTAAAAGGCTGATGGCTTTTCATTTGCATGTTGTGGTTTTAATTTATAACTATAAAATACTACTTTTAACTTCTGTTGGTTATGGAAAACACATGAAAATTCTAATAGTTTAATAAAATTTATTTGACTTTTGGAAAACACCAAGCAACCCCCTGTCAATGTCTGATCAAGGACTTTAGCATTTTGCACTGTATTTTCTTTTCATCAAAAAAATAAAAATAAAAAAATTGGTATTGGATTTGTGCCTCTAATGGGACATCAAAGTGCACCTTATTCATAGAACGTGCTATTAGACTCATTGCATCTGACGAACGCTTCAACTGACTAGCGCGCATCACCGCAAAGACACTTTCACCCTTCTGATGATGAAATGTTTGTTGCATTTTCACGCAATCACTTTGTGTTACTTTACGGGCCCTCAGCTAAGGCAGATATGAAAAGCTCTGTCAATCTTCTTCTTGTGTGTGGGTTACATAAGTGGGCTAGAACATTGATTGCAGAGGATATAGTTGCGATGCTCTCGGAGCTGTGTCTTTGTTCAGCAGGGAGGGAAAATGACTGCTTTTTCAGCGTGTGAGTGAGTGTAGAAGTCGTCAGCTGAAAGCGGGAAAAGTGGAGGTGCTGCACTCTGGAACTCCATGGTCTGATAGGGTACCGTTTAAACACATTGATTTCTTTTGTCCCAGAACACAAAAGTGCAACATCTTCACAACCGCTCTTGGAAAAATACTGCCTTAATGACTAGCAGCCAAGGCAAAGCTCTTGTTCTCTTTTTTTCTTACTGCTATCTTTGACTTGTACATTTGTTGATGTCGTAAATTCTTCTGTAGCTCTCTTTACCACCAAATCTCTTTCACAGTTCTGTCCAGCTTTTGACATCATGTATTTATATATGGGTCGCTACTTGATGTTGCATTTTCACTGTCACACATGACAAAAATGCATACAATTAGTCTTGTCATCATTTAAAATGCCCTAAATTGTTAAATATTTGTCTTCCATAAACCTCTTAGACATACTCACAGTGTTGCTGCTTGTTCAAAGTATTTATTTAAAATGAGCTGAAAAAACACAATTCTTGAGATTTGTTCGAAACCACAAACATTTAAAGAGCCCATATTATACATGAAATAAGGTCATATCTTGGTTGTAAGGGTCTCCAACAACAGTCTAATATGCATGCAAGGTCAAAAAACACTTTCATGGTCTTATAATCTGCATTTATTTTTATCTAATTATCCCAGCGACTCCTGTATGAATCGTCCAGTGATTCATTTGTTCCCAAACCCCTCCTTAGCGCGAAGCTAATCTGCGCTGATTGGGCCGATGACAGTCTGTCGCGATTGGTCGACTGCCTTCAGTCAGAGAGGGAAATGGCCAATAGCTAATCAGCAATTTAAAAAGTAATCACAGTTCATACACGCTCGATAGTGTAGGCGTGGACTTTAGCTGCCACACTATGGCGAGTGGATAGTGCCACGGATAACCGAACGAAGGAGACAGTCGTGTACTCGCCATACCACACACACACAAAAACACACACACACCTCCGGATGACAACGCTCCCGCTTCAGCCCGCACCCGCCAGGTTTTAGCCTGAGAACCCGCTCCGTTTTCTGCCCGCCGCGCCCGGTCCCGCTAGAGCGGAGAACACAACCAAATATCACCCAGTATACAGTCCAGACAGCCAAGCTGTCTGTATAAAAACACACACACAGCACAAAGTACACAAAGCTCGTTCGTTCGTTCGCTCTCTCTCTCGCTCTCTCTCTCTCTCTCTCTCTCCCCGCGCCAGATTTCTGCGGCGCGGGAATACATTTCCGAATAAATCGCGGGAGCAGAACTCTAGCACGGAGCTCCATAAACAAACAGCACGCGTCGCGTTTTTAACGTGACTTTGCACGCGATAAGATAATATATCCAGTTAACCTGATACAGTACACGCGGTTACAAGTAACAAATCACAACTAAATACATTTGCAAGCAAGAGTAAACGAGGCAACAACTTTAACCGCACGTACTTACACTTGAGAAATGTAGGAAGAAACCCATCCTGACAGTTACTCTTTACTGATCCTTCCTTTAACAAACTCAGATGAAGTATTCTTTGTAGCATGTAGCTTCCAGAAGTTTCCAACTGCTTGGTTATAATGCTGATGTTTCATCTTTGGGTAGAGACTCAATATATCCATCTGCAGTGTGACTTCAATCGACCGGCATGTTTGTGTGCGTGTGTTTGTGGGTGTGCGTGTGTTTGTGGGTGTGTGTGTGTGTGTGTGTCTGGGTTACTGCGTCAGAGGGCGGGGCCTCAGGTTTGAAATCTCCCGGGTTTGCGCGTGCACGTGAAAAACTTTGTTTCGTTCGTACGTCATGGCGAAACACCTAATGAGTCGGTATCAAGGCGACTCGTTTGAAGCACTATGATTCGACTCTTTTATAGATGAATCAACAGTTTTAAACACTGTATTCTTACATATTTAAGCCTTAGCTGGATACTTCACTTCACTTAGAGCTGTGTTACACACTACATGGAGGGGAATTTTCAAAAACCCATAATATGGGCTCTTTAATTAATCTATATACACTCACCAGCCACTTTATTATGTACACCTTACTAGTGCCAGGTTGGACCCACTTTTGCCTTTAGAACTGCCTAAATCCTTCGTGGCATAGATTCAACAAAGTTACTGGAAATATTCCTGAGATTTTGGTCCATATTGACATGATAGCATCACGCTGTTGCTGCAGATTTGTTGGCTGCACGTCCATGATGCAAATCTCCCGTTCCACCACATCCCAAAAGGGCTCTATTGGATTGAAATATGGTGACTGTGGAGGCCATTTGAGTACAGTGAACTCAATGTCATGTTCAAGAAACCAGTCTGAGATGATTCACGCTTTATGACATGGCACGTTTTCCTGCTGGAAATGGCCATCAGAGGATGTCACTGTCAAAGGGACGGACTTGTTCAGCTACAATACTCGGGTAGGCTGTGATGTTGACAAAATGATCAATCTGGATTAATAGGCCCAAAGTGTGCCAAAAAATATCCCCCACACCATTACACCACAACTACCAGCCTGAACCCTTGATATACAAGGCAGGATGGATCCATGCTTTTATGTTGTTGACGTCAAACTCTGACCCAACCATCCGAATGTCACAGCAGAAATTGAGACTCATCAGACCAGGTAAAGTTTTTCCAATCTTCTATCGTCCAATTTTGGTGAGCCTGTGTGAATTGTAGCCTCAGTTTTCTGCTTACCTGGTGTGGTCTTCTGCTGCTGTAGCCCAACCAACTTAAGGTTTGACTTATGCATTCAGAGATGCTCTTCTGCATACCTCGGTTGTAACGAGTGGTTATTTGATTTACGACTGCCTTTCTTTCAGCTGGAACCAGTCTGGCCATTCTCCTCTGGCATCAAAAAGGCATTTGCAGCCACAGATCTGCCACTTATTCTGAAAATTATTTTGAGAATTGTGGTTGTGTATGAAAATTCCAGTAGATCAGCAGTTTCTGAAATAATAAGACCAGCCCATCTGGCTCCAACAACCATGCCACGTTCTAAGTCACTTGAATCACCTTTCTTCCCTATTCTGATACCCGGTTTAAACTGCAGCAGATGGTCTTGACCATGTCTACATGCCTAAATGCACTTGAGTTGCTTGATTAGAAATTTGCATTAACGAGCAGTTGGACTTTACCTTATAAAGTGGCTGCTGCATGTATTTAAAAAAAAACATAGGATCTTGATAATTTTTTTTTTTTTTTTGGTGAAAATCATACCATCTGGTATATAATGTGCTAATAATAGGCTATACAGCAATTGTACAGAAACCTTTAATTAGTTGAAGGACCCCAGATCATGTGACTGAAGCCCTCTGTGAAGCCCATGAGGTGCACCTGTTACAGTATATCTAAGAATTGTTCATAAATTTAGCTTTTTTGTAAACATAAGTTTTGTTGTCCTTTTGTGTGACACCCTTTTCATTGACAATATCGAAGTAAATCAAGTCAGGGAGAAAAAAAAATTCAAATAAAATAATTAGCACTGTTCATGTAGTGTAGTTTCTTTATGAGGAATGTCAAAAAATGAAGACACGTTTCTCACAATTGGTATATTATTAGGAGTCGTTTTTCTTCAATTTTACTGTCAATCCGTAGCCCAAAGTACAAACAAACAATAAAGTTAGTGACCCCTTATTCTTTCTCAAATGTCAGAATTTAAACTAAATAAATATGACCATTTTTTTCTTCAATTTTGTGTTTTAATGCTTATTTGTCAATGACCCATATGCAAATTTGTTTCTTAAGCTACAGTGAAACTTTTGCTATCGCTCTAATGTTTTGGCCCAGGTCCATTTATGATCAGGGTTCAATTTGTTTCTGTTACTAGACTGCAAAAGTGAGCCGCTATTGACGACATGTAATTTGCATCATTGCATGCACCTGGTCACATTTATTATAGTGAAATGTGTCTCATAGCTGCTTCTCCCCAAATAAATTGCCTTCAGAGAGCAGCCCTCATTGTTTTTCTTGCTACTTTTGCAAAACATCCACAGACAAGTGCTGCAAAGTACTAAAACTTTTGTTCAAGTTTTAGTAGAAGCTGGAAACTTATGCTGAATCATTAGTTATGGTGTAAATCAGGTGACATAAGTAGGCATGGCAGGTACTTGTGCTGATGACAAATATTCTAGAAACAAGCTAAAATAATAATAATAATAATAATAATTATAAAAATAAATAAATAAATGATAAATTGTTAAAAAAAGCCAGCAAAGATATGCAAAGCTGTTTCCGGAAAGCCATTTGGGCCACCTAAAAAGAGCATTGTTGAACTTTGAAGGTACATATTAGTGACTTTTTGAAATGGTACTGCCCAAGTGACAGCTTTTTGGCCTTAATTTTGTAGCTACATGTACTCTTCTTAGACTGTTCACCCCAGTGTGGGTTTCATTGTACACCAGATATTTTGGTGCTCATTCTGGTGCTGTAGATACTTTACCTTCCTACAAAGTTTAGTTCCAACCCTAATTTAAAGCTCCTGAATTTCTTAAATAAGATCTTCAGGAACTGAACTGCTGCTCCGTTCTAACTTACATACCATCCATCCTAAAAAGTATTGAAAAAATAAATAAATAAAATTGTGTCCTAAATCGTAGTAAGCACAAATGATTGCTCCACTGCTACACAGATGCTTTTTTCCATTAGTAATTTAAAGTAGAGCTCTGTGCATACTCTAACAGCTAATATTCCCCCAAACACATTGTGTGCTACAAACTGGGTTAAAGTCAAAAACAAAAAAGATTGGAAAGGTTGAATGGAAAGGCTTAGGTAAAGGAGTATGAATGATTATTAACTCTTATATGCTGTTCAGGAGGTTTTCATCAACTTTGGGGTGATTTTGAGTTATAATTTGGCAACAACTTTCTCTTTGTTTCAGCAAATGGAACAACTTTTGTTGACCAATCTAATCTTGGGAAAATGCTTTAAAAATATTCAACAACTCAACAATGCAGTCTTTGCAAACTTACTACCCTTTCGTTATGTTCTCGACCGTGTTTGCCCTATTGACATGATTGTGTGAATATGTGAGAGAGACTTTTGTGCACTTACCTTGATATTTTTGAGAAAATAAAAAATAAGCCTCTCAGAACACAGTAAACATAGTAAGTGTATTTATTTTTGCTGTATGCCAGTAACGTTTTTGCTGTGTCTTATCTAAAGGGTTAATGCTGCCATCTGATGATCAACAGTAAAAATGAAAAGTTTTACCTCTGCCCAACAGGGAAAACCACCAACAATCAAGAATGCATGATTATTTAATGTCATGGCTTTGCAATTAAAAAAATGTGGTTATAATAAAAGTTAATGGGGCAAAAACAGCCACCATCATAACAAAAGGGTAGTCAATTTGAACAGTCCACAAGAGTTAATTAGCATGTAACCTAATAAACTATATAAATGTAATTTTATCTATGTCATATTTCATCTGCAACAACATTAGGAACTTATCTAAAGCCACATTCAGTCATTAACTTATGAAAATATACTTATGCAAGCAAACTGATTTCACATCAAGGAGATTTCTCTGCATGAAAGATCTGCAAATGACAGATTCAAATGCCACTTCATCTCCAACATAGTAGGACATTTATTCTAAAGTAATTGTAGAGAATGTGACAAGATGATCGACAGGGGATGTAACTAAGCAACAGAACCGATCATTAATTAGAAAGAAAGTATGACCCAAAGGTTGCACTCTTTTGTTACACACTCAAAAGTATGTACATTTTTCAACACAAAAAGAGAACATATTTTTAGAGCTTACTGTAGTATAAATAGATAAACCGGGTTCAGCCCGTTTTGTCACCAATCTCTCTAAGAAGGTAGATCTCCAAGATCAAAACTGGGCATTTTTGTTGGAACCCCTTCACAAAACTGTATTTTTTTAGGTACGAAGGCCATCACTTGGTTGTTAGTTGATTTTGGGTATAAAATTATGAGGAACTATTGTTGACCTTTTAAACTGGTACAGTTTTAGGTTTTGTACCCCCTTTGTCATTTTTGTTCCTGACAGTGTACTGTATAGCATCCTGCACGGTTTAGCTCAAACCCTAATTTAAAGCACTAGAACAACATAATTAGGATCATTAGGAATATTTCAGGGTGTATACAGGAATCAAAAAATGAAATTCAATATCTTTTAAGACCTTCTTTAAGGCTCTTTCTGCACATTTTAATACCTTGTCGCCACTTTGGGTTTCAACCTCTAACATTGGCGATATTTTAACTTACCAACACAGGCTCATTATTGATACACACCCCTGTACACATTTCTGGAGAGCGCCAAATATATGCCAGAAGGTAAGTTATTTCACAGTTTTTGTTTTTTGCAAATCCACTAGAGGTCGCTGTGCACTTTTGAGATCTCAAATTTCTCTCGCTTTGTGCCATTCGCAGCTGTTGATCTTGCATAAATCCACCAGAGGCCGCTGTCGACTGACCGACTGATACCCCCACCCACCCCCTTCACTAAACCTAACTAATAAGGTTTTTCAAAAGCACCAACTGACCTGATCACCCTGATCTTCCTTAAACCCAACCAACAGTGTTTTCCAGAAAAAAAAAGCCTTTGCGGCCGTCTGATTTTTACCACGTTTTCAGATCTTACCACATTCTCACCCTGTTATTTACTTGTTTATTTTATTGTAAATTTTGTAGTATTTACAATAATGGTGCAAGATAGGGGAAATCCGGTAAATTCTGGTCATACGCTGTCTTTATGAATGGAGCGGCAGTTGTGAGGAGGAAGCATGGCGTGCACGCCAAGCAGACAATACTGAGCAGACAATGCAGACAAATTAGGAAAAGTTGGGCAGCGTCAATTTTCTTTGAGGATGTGCAGTCAAGGATACCTGCAGGTGCTAATGTTGGGTAACAGTTATTGTAGCTGTGTCCAGGAGTTGGCTTATGTCATTGTTTTGAGTCACTATATAAGGAATGTTGAGGATTAATGTATTGCATTTCTGCACATTATTTAAGAGTGGGGTACGAGCCAAATTGCCTTGAGAGTATTGCACGCTTGCACCTGATAAAAAATCCTTGTGGATTAGTCTGCTCACCTGATACCAAAGTGGTTTTCTTAGGCCCCGTTTACACTGCCAGATAAATGTGACTCAATTCCGATTTTTTTGCTCATATGTGAAACAGATCGGATCTGTTCTATGACCGTGTAAACAAATAAAAACGCATGCATTCGGATATTCAGAGATCGGTTTCAGGCCTCTGGAAATAAATCATATACAGATTGGATATGTGACAATGCGACTGTCATGTAAACAGGCAGATCGGATATATTGAGGCATTCCGTATTGTACATCACTAAACTTGCGACAATGTGGTGCTTCTCAGTGGTTCAATGACAGAAATAAGAGCGTGTGTGGAGATGCCGACGCGGTAAACAACATCAGAGGAAACACAGAGAAGGAAAGTGGTTAGTCGCCACAATTTGCTCCCACCAGACCTGAGATCTCTCTCAAAGTATTTTAAGTAAATTTCTTTGAATGGTGGAGGACATCATAAAGCATAAAAACCATGAGCGCAAGCTGCGATGACGGCCCTTCCCCACCTCCCCCTCAAAATTATTTTAAAGTTGGGCAAACTTAGTGTTGTAACTTTTGTTTTTTGTCGCTATTAATACACGCACTGCGGGCTACACAAAGAATATCTTTATTCTCTCCAACACCAGTGCGCATACAGGCAAAGGCTACATCTTCAACTACAAACGCACATCAGGGCCATACCATTACATAAACTGCATGGGGGTAAATCTGGACTAAACCATTCACTGCTTATACTACACTTCGCATATTTCGCAGGGCTAAAAGCAAGACAATTTCTTCCATCATGGCTAGTGTGGCACAAATGCTAGAACCTGCCTTTATGCATGTGCGACATTGTAAATTGTATGGCAAGTGTAAACGCATGAATTGGATATGGGTCACAATTAAAACAACGTGTAAACAGACAGGCAAACATATCAGATATAGTCAACAAATCGGGATAGGGTATCAAGACCTGACAGTGTAAACTGGGCCATAGTTAATTGTTTGATATCCCTTTTTGCGTAATTAATAAAGGTTATTTATACGAAAGTCTATCGTCTTTATTGTCTTTAACCCCTTTAACAAACTAGGTGTTACATTATTTTTTACCTTTTGTTTTTATGTTATCTGTTTTCTGGAACCGTTCTGCGCTGGTCTCGAACCCTGTTGTCACCATGAACTCTTCTCTGTTTCAAGTTTTCAAGTCGAGCTACTGGGCAAACTAGTAACAGCGGAAAAGCAGTCCACGTGATTCACGCTCTCCAGAAATGTATACTGGGGTACTTTTTCAAAATGACCCTGTGTTGTAACTCACAATATATTAACTAAATACTGATTTTAAGAAACTAATCCTGAACTAAAACACTATTTATTTACTGAATGAAAGTGTGAATTCAGCTAGCACAGCAGGAATAACAAGAATAATAAGCAGTGTGATGTGAAATCTAGCAGGATTTTATAAACTACCCAGCATACCATTGGCAGATTAAATTCAGGCAATCTTTAGCATACAACTAGCATTTAAGACTGTTTATATATACTTTTTAAGGGCCTTCAATTTCTCTAAATGGATTTATCAACTTTTAATACATTTTAAGACCCCGTGGACACCCTGTATTTAAACCAAGTTTATTAGATTTTCTGTTGCATCATGGGGAAAAAAGTTACAAAAGTTGGGGTGACACAATTTCAAAATGTACTCTTTTTTACTTCATTCATCCCCAAGGGAATATTTTTTTATTTCATTAAGGTAGCTTTTTAAAGGGTACTGTCTCCAGTGACAGATTATATAGCACATTTTTATTCCAAGAGTGAGTGCACCAAATACACACCTAATATTGCATACCTCTGACTTACAAGCTTAGTTCCCCCCAATGTTGATTTAATTGTACAGCAGAGAAGCTCAGTTCTACTTCTGGAGATCTGCCTTCCTGCAATGTTTAGCTCCAACCCTAATCTCTAAGTGTCTAAACCACCTAATTAAAATCTTCAGGAACATTAAATTATTGCAGAAAGGTTTGTTAAAGAAGGGTTGGCACCAAACTCAGCAGGAAGGATAGATCTTCAAGAACAGGATTGGTCACCTACAGGGAAAAAGGTACAAAAGCGGTCACTAGGGCAGTATTCTTTCAAAGGCTACATCTGATTCTCAAGATCAGCTTTCCTGCAGAGATTAGTTCCTACCTTAATCAAGCAGATGGATTTAATCATGACTGGGGCTAAAATCTGCAGGAAAGGAGACCTTGTGATTCAAAGTTGTGCGCCTGACCTTGAAAGGTATATGCTACAAGAGTACTAAAGAAAATATGGCCACACTTTATTTTGATGGTCCGTTTGTTGAATTTAAATTGCAACAAATTTTCATTAGATTATAAGAAGATTCGTAGGTAGGGGTTAGAGTTAGTGTACTTGCAAAGTTTCTTATAGTCAGTTAAAAGTCTGTTGAAGGAGCATATCAACAGATATTAACCCTCTACTGCACATTTTAATGGTACAGTACATGACAAAAATTATTCCACATGATTTTTTTTTTGCTTTTTTTGGAAACATTTTAATGTTAAAAGTTGTTTTTGGTTTGACCCCCAACCCCAAATATTTTTTGTTAAGTAACAATGGTACACAATCGCAAAGAAAATTCCTCACATATTCTATATTAAATATCATGAGTCAGTGATCAGAGAGCAGTAATAATTTACAAATCTTATTCAAATTGTAACAGAATCATTAATTAAATTGGGAAGAACAACTAGAGCATATACAGTGCTCAGCATAACTGAGTACACTGAGTACTGAGTATAGTACTCAGTGGTCATAGGTCATATATTTTGGTGCATTTGAACAAAACAGATTAATAATGCAATTAAATTAATACGAAATATTGGGAAAAAAATAACAAACTACAAAATTTAAACTAAATTTCATATATTCATTCAGTCATTTTCTTGTCGGCTTAGTCCCTTTATTAACCACAGCGGAATGAACCGCCAACTTATCCAGCACGTTTTTACGCAGCGGATGCCCTTCTAGCCGCAAGCCATCTCTGGAAAACATCCACACACACACATACACTACGAACAATTTAGCCTACCCAATTCACCTGTACCGCATATCTTTGGACTGTAGGGGAAACCGGAGAACCCGGAGGAAACCCATGCGAGCGCAGGGAGAACATGCAAACTCCACACAGAAACGCCAACTGAGCTGAGGTTCAAACCAGCGACCTTCTTGCTGTGAGGCGACAGCACTACCTACTGCGCCACTGCTTCGCCTATTTTATATATTGTTTTTATTTATGTTGAATTTACTCTTTTACATTTTTTGTTCAATATTTTTCTCTAACATATCAATTAGGGCGTATTAATTTTGGACCATTATCATAAATAATTTTGTTAAATTAGCCCTAGATCTAATATTAATTTGAATGAGAAATCTGCACACTGTATATAGTGGTTTGATACTGGTTTATATATTTGACCCCTATTTTGTGTGCTACCTGCTGTGTAAACTGATCACTTATAAATGTTAATCAGCGCTACTTTTTGAACTTCTGAAGATATTTTTTACACTTCTGCTCAAACTTTGTTCTCCTCACTGTCACTGCAGTCTATCTCAACTTTAATTCGCTCTTTACTTCCATAAAACAAGCTTACATCCATAATTCTTTTAGAAAATATGTAAAAAACTAAAATTAAATGAAAAATAATACAATATGTAATAATGATAATATGTGAAAATGCCCACATTTAATGTCAGTAAACACTTCTTGAAAAGTACCACTTATAGCACAATGTTAAGGCAATGAAAAGAAAAACTGAATTTCTGAACATGTACAATAAAATAAAAACTTCATAAAACCTTACAAAAAGCTTCTTCACAACTTCACAAATACACACATTTTTTGTACAGTTTATGTTACTTGAAATGAGGTTAATTAAGCAAATAATTTTAATTTCTTCTCATACCATGTGCTCCTGTCACCATGAGTCAGAAAAGGAAGTTCCACCTTCAAATGGTGTTAGGTAGTGACTCAAACACCTTATTGGATTTTTTTATTGATACTTTTTCTGACATTTTAATTGGTTCATCATTTGAAGAAATCTGTGCTTAGCACAAGCCTTAAGAAAACTTTCTGTTGCCTGAGGGCAAATCTATGCTGTAGAGGGTTAAGCAGACAGTCTACTAATAATCAAATGGACCATCAAAATAGTGTTATCAAAAATATATTTATTATAAACTTATAATGACAGTGGGTAAGCGAGTCACAAATTAATTCTGGGGTTGAATGACACTTTAAGATTAATCTTTCACTGTTCGCACCATATGCATAGTTGATCATTAAAAATAACCCTCAAGCTTATGTGTCACAGTGGTTTTCCATTTGTCAGAATTCCACCTATCAGTGCAAAACGTGATCAAATTGCAATGCCCACAATTCTAAGCTGTCTGACTTGTGTATGTGATAAGCCAGGTTGGACTACGTTGCCCAAAGTTCTCACCTATCAGGCCGGTGTATGCAATAAGGCAGGCTCCGTAATTTTCTTGCTGGCAGCCGCTGGCAGTGAGCTCGGAGGGTTGGCAGTCGTGCTGGAACTGAGCCCAGCGAGACCTGAGGGAACCACAACAGCACATCCATCATGTAGCCAGTCAGCAAACCCTCAGAAGCACAAATTCACTCAAACACTTGCTTGTATGCTACCTGCCACTATACATATAGATGGAGCTGCATATTCTGCTATTGTTTTGTCCTCTCTTTAGCTTTCCACCAATGCACTCCGGTCCACTCTTTATCATTTTCTCCCTTATCCCCCTTCATATACAGTCCTAATCCATTCGTTTTTCTTTAATTTTAAGCAGAGACATGACTGCAATACAGAGTTCTGGAGAACTGCCAGATACTCAGACAGAGGGGCAGCAACTGGTCTGGGTCATTTACATGCAGGTCACATTCAGCCAGTCTTTCTGGTCACCAATCAATCATTTAACCAAGTCAGTCTCAGAGGAATTACTCACATTCCCAGCTGATTCCTTATGTTAACTGGCTGTTGTGGCTGTAAGTGATCTCATCTTGTGTAATGTATTGTGTCAGCAGAGTGTTTGCTTGGCGTGTGTGGAGCATGATGGTTGACCGATAGCAGAGAGCGATGAAGGTCTTTGTGTTTGTGATGCGAAAAGAGAGAGGCTCAAAAATGACCACTCAAACTGCAGTGAGAGCCTCTCAGAGTGAACGCAGCTGGCATACACATGATAGGACTCAATGTGTCTAAATCTCTCAATTTGTCCATATTGAACAAATGAAGTGTGAGTAAGTACTTTTATTATTGTTTAGGGTGTGCAGTCTACTAGAAATCCAAGTTTAAAGGTGCCATAAAATGTGTTATTACATATTAATAATTCATGTTAAATTGTTTTCTGATTTTTAAATAAAAGATATGTGGCTTAGGAAAGTGCAGAAACTCACCAAAAACTGATTTACAAGTCTGTTTCCAAAATCTAGGAATTGGCCTTTATATGGAAGTGGATTTTGACCATACTTGAAAAAGTTGTGGATATTAATATTAATGCTCCATAGTTTGTGTCAATGCCTGACATTCACACACATGTCTGAAATACATGCATGCAAAATAGTAGAGATGTAAACCTACACTGGTCTCACAGTTCGGTAATAATTATCATGCCATCGATTTAGTTCAATATCTCAGAGCATCACGGTGCATTGATGATGCTTTCCATAAACAACTTTATATTTTGCTTCACAGCACAATAATTCTTCTATTAAAAAGTATAAATGAAGAGTTCAGATGCAAAACCCTCTGAATCCATCAGATCTCTTTTCTTGTAAATGAGCATTTTCTTTCAGGCTCCTCTGATTAGGTTCAGAAGATTCATTTTATATGTAATGATAAGGTTATTAGCTTGTAAATAAAAGAACTTTTTAAAATTTTTTTAAAATGTACTTTAGACAATTTTTTTAGTTTTTAACAAGGTAGATTTTCTTTTGCGTCAAAACCAGTGCCACACTTCTCATCCAATTCATTAAACTCCATCTTTTAAAATATAAATCAGGTGTGAAATAAAACAGTCTCCCTATAAAATACGCCAGTGTCAGTGTGCTGTTACATTGAAAACATGTGATTTGATTCGCGCCTTTTGATTGGTTCTCAAGACATAGAGGCCTTTGGTGTAAAGGCAAGTGGCGTTTAGAAGCTTTTGCCAACAAACCATTATTTCTGAATTGGCAGACGCTGCAGTTGTAGATGATTTGAAGCAAAACTATTTGTTAAACATGTACTACGTGCCTAAAGTATTCGCTCAATGTTATTAGCTAATTTTTGGCGGAAATGGCGATTTTTGCCTTTTGCATCTGAACGCTACAAATACATTTATATATTATTTGTGATACAATTTTGTTCTTTAATAAAAGCAATATACAGGTACATGCATAAAACAACATGAGCATTTATAGCAAATAAACACATGTAAATATCCCGCTCGCTTTATGAGCCTTGTACAGTGAATTCTTACACACTTACTATCGGTCACATGCTCAACAGATAGGGCTGCGATTGGCTTTAACGCTCTGGTACTGTTTATTGATGCAAGACACTGATAAACGGCAACGGCGATCAAAGCTGATCCATAATAGACATAGAGGAGAAAACTCGCTCTGCAGACACACGCTTCTTACAGAAGTAACACTGTAACAGTCAAGAGGAGAGGAAACGTTTTAACATTACCTCACGCCAAAAGGTAAAATCAGCCACAGTGAGAGAGAGTTGTAATGTGTTTTACAGTGTTTTAATTACTCGTGGTCTCTTCCCTCGCCATAATAAACTACCACAATTTAACTGGTTATGATCTATTACTGAACAGATGTAAACAAAAATATATAATTTTACAGTATATTTCCGACAGCTAATAATGGGTTAACAAGGAGGGTGGGACTAGACAATATATGGGAGAGCACATGACACAAAGAGACAACACAAGCCATGCACTCACATAAAACGAGACTAGAACATGCAGCCATGAGAGAACTCGTTAACCGCGTGTTCATGACAACACAAGTACGCAGTGCATGTAAACATACACCACGTGCCAAACACAACACCAACAGAAGACTGAATGCGTGACACGAGTACACGACGATTGAAAAGACTCACCGTGCACTCACACAAGCAGCGTGCATGTTTCATCCCAGCGCCGACCGGAACCGAAACCAACTAGACTAAGGCGCTGGGAATAAAAAACCATGCTGCAGACAGACGAACGTGAACATCCAGACGGGAGCGCGCAATTGCAAACACGCATAGACCTCACGCGCCCACATCAAGTGGGAACGCACAAAGTTCACAATTGGCGCTCATAACACGCACACAATGACAGAAACAGGACAAGACGGAAAAGACAGAGCTAGTGTCCGGACTCTGCCACCAAAACAAGAATTTACAAGACCAGAGAGGTAGAACCCTGACAACGCCTACAAAATAACCATATTTCAATTTTGTAAATCCTTTGTTAAAAGACAATTAGAGTAGCAGCGGGTTTATTTTAGCTAGAAGGAAAGCATGAGCAGTCTTTATGCACCGGAGTAACCTAGTTTGCTCTAGCATTGTATTGTACATCGAATAGAGGCTAAATTATAATTAAACCCGATAAAACCGACCAACAGAGATGTAATTAGAGTTGTATTTTGAGGTTTTTATGCATCTTAAAACAGATACAGGAAATAATATCAACCTCTGCATAAACAAATGAGTTTTACTGGTGTCCTTTCACTCCAGAATGTTTTACTGGTATCTTGTCAATCGAGAAAAATCACAAGAGCTGAGTGATCCATGATTAACTGATGCATAAATATGGATTAAAGACTTCTATTCAGCATTTGTTTGTTGCCTCAATACAAATATACACAGCAAATTTCACAATATGCACGCTAAACTAACTAACAGAATATAAACAGACCTTCTGCCTCTTAAATAATTTAACATCCTTAGATTCCACATTTTGCATTTTGACATGATGAGACTTTCTGGCCATGCACGGCTGAACTTCTTTCCAGAACTGCTTGCTCTTAAAAAGCCTATCCTATTTTTAAAATAAGAGTCCCACATAAATTGCAAGTTTAATATATACTTAAATAAACTTTCATATAAGGGAAAGTTATCATTACTGCAATTTTTTCTATGACACATTACAGACATTCAACCACTGCCTGGACGTGTATATTAATAATTCTGTGTGGATCACCAGAGTTTTTCATTGTGAGGATTTTACACTCCTCACAATGAATTTACATGTGATTGAGAAAAATAATGGCATTTGAGACTAACGGTATGTCATCTTCATGGAGCTCTTATTATTCAGCCAGGCCTACTGTAGGTGTGTTTACATTTTTATTATATGGCACTTTTAATTTTGTTTATAATTAGTTTTTAGTTGTTTTTTTGAGCACTGTATAAGCCAGGGGAGTCCAAACTCGGTCCTGGAGGGCATGTGTCCTGCAGATTTTAGCTCCAACTTGCCTTAACACGACTGCAAAGATGTTTCTAGAAAGCCTAGTAAGTACATGATTAGATAGCCCAGGTGTGTCTGATTGGGGTTGGATGTAAACTTTGCAGGACAACAACCCTCTAGGACTGAGTTTGGACACCCCTGGTATAAGCAAATTAAAAGGATTTCTGAAAGATCTTGTTACTGTACTTCCAAGATTCAGATTTGTCATCAGGGGAACAATATAAACGAATAAAATAGTTATTTTAAATTGTGGTCATATTTTTTCAAAATGACTGTATTTACTGCATTTTTGGACAAACAATAACGCAAAAAAATAACACTTTGTTAAGCATAAGAGACTTATTCACCCCACATTTTTAAACAGCAGCGTATTTGCCGTCAGCCAGAGAATCTTGTATTGCAAGTTAAAGTCATCATATTTATTAGCTAGCTGTCAGAATAACAACATCCAGTTTAAAGGCATTTGTAACTCTATCATTCCCTTGAGTGGAGTTGTTTGTTACTGCCAAAACAAAGCAAGAGCTTGCGCAAAGCATGTTTAACAAGGCAGTGGATTAGCAAAGCATTTAAACATGCATTTTAGTACTTGAATAAAGATTGTTCTGACCTTAAAAGAGCACTAAGTGCAATTTAGCAAGACAAGTCAAAGTGTATGATCTCTATCATAAGACATTTACAACAGTTTTTGTGTAATAAAATAAAGCTTATTTATCTAGTGCGAGTTTCACAGTTTTAAACACATTTATATATATATTTTTATGTTTAAAACTTTTTTTCATAGCAGGTCAAACTGACTTGGTGCACTTTTGTATTTTTGCTCGCTACAGAGAACAGAGCTTCAATCTTTAGGCTCTTCAAAAGAACTTGATTGTATTTATAGCAGTAGTTTTCACACACAATACCCACTTGCACACATAGTCGGCTTCACACGCTCGGAGCTGGACCAGGCAATTGGGTTTCTCCCTTTCCTCAAATGAGCACGCAGGCACAATGGTCTGGCGTCGGCGCTCTGCACACGCTGTGTCAGAGCACGGACAGAAGAGTAGCTCATGCGTGTAGTCGGGTGGCACTCGGTCAAAGAACTTTCTCAGTGCTTTGCTGCAGCGTGCGCGGTTGCAGGTCCCGGCTCGTGCTGATGGAGCAATGCATGCTGACACATACTCGGTGCGTAGCTTCTGACACGTCTCGTCAACGTTACAGGCCTTGGCGGCATCCAAACAACGATTCACTGTTGTCATGCCAACCTCAGACTCTGAAAAAAGAGAGAGACTTTTTTTATAATGGGATTAACATGTTAGTTACACTTCCTCCACTGAAGTACAAACATGTACATGATGTAGATGCTGCAGTCATACAGTTGCTGTCCAGTGCTGAAATAGAAGCCTGTTCTCTGGATATCTCAATGTATGCACTTACATACATGAACTCATATATATATATATATATATATATATATATATATATATATATATATATATATATATATATATATATATATATATATGTATGTATACATACACACACACACACACACTAATAAATATACTGGATACTGTGTGTAGAAAATAACTGCATAAACATGACACTTAAAAAAACAACACTAGATTTAGATCTATTTTATTGCAGACGGACATGAAACCTATTATCTGCAGAATATGTTTATCAATACTTTAATAATGGGTTCCATGTTAAAGAAAAAATACATTCTTGATGCTAATTTCTGTTCAGTACAAATTTCTAAAGATTAGACTAATATCAACAGGTGTAGTATATTCTGTTTTACATAAAATATGATTATTCTGACCTGAGCTAATATACTGAACCAACAAACATATTAAATATTTACATTAAAGTAATCTGAAGCTGCTTGGCATTTCATCGCCAATTTAAGATGGCCATTTCATTTCTAAATGGTCATTTCAACTTCAAATGTCTATTTCCATTTTGAAAAGTGGAGGGAACATGACTTTCCTTGCCCCAGTGGAAGCTGCGCCTGCATGCAAAATCTATACATTTAGTGTGAAGTAATGAGCCCAATGTGTACTGAGAAAAATGCACCACATCTGAGCCAATTACTAAACAATATCCATCAGGGCTTTCAGTCCAAAGGTTTGCTCATTTAGAGAGAAGAAAAAAACCCCATAGATGTTCTCATATGTACTTCTCTAATTTCTTTAGAGAGGGTTTAATTGTTTTTAATTATATTCATGTATACTAGAAGCCTCAAAAGAAAAGAACATATGGAGTGTTTTTCTTCACATATGGACTCAGCCTCAGACATCATGCTCACAGACTGTTGGCTGAACGTCTGATGCTTGAAGCACATAAAATGGGAAACCGTTCAGATGTATTGAAGTCACAAGTATTTTAAGAAAACGTGTGACACATTCTTGGAAACAAAGCCATGAAGACATCAAACTGGAAATTCATCATGTTAACTACTGTGTGAATGAGGGTTTCTTTGGATAAACACCTAGATTTTTAAAAGTTGGTCATTTCATGGCATAGAAATTACATATTGCTCTGGTATTATAGCCACGATAGTGCTATTTCAATTTTCATACCACTAAGCATGGTGCTGATCAAAATGTACTGTGGTTCATTGGTTCCTTTTCATTTCATAAGCCAATGAAAGCTGCGATGGAATCCAAACCCATCAGTATGAAGGTCTCAGATCACAGAAATCACTGTTTGTATTGTATAATTTTTATCAATGTGAATTTAGAGCAAAACCCTTATCTAATCCTAATTAATCTAATAAACCATTATGTTTTGAACATAATTTGCATTTTGCATATTTGCATTGGCTTTATATGTAACTAAGAAATGCTAATATTTAATTCCGTATTTGGTGTGAGCCCTGCATAAGATGTGGCACGACACAAGGGTGCTTCAGGTGTGTGACCCTTTAGGAGTCTTTAAAATCTCTGCGAGAGAGCAATCATACAGGTGCAGATACATCCTTACCAGCTCTGCTACTCGACTCTCCAATGCATTCATGGTGCTAACTTGGTGCAGATGTGTTGAATGTTATTCTCCTGACTTGACTCCGTTGATAAGGTACAAGCCAATCACATGTCAAATGTGTCAGTTCCAGAATACTCCCACCAATTGTTTAATTAGTACAGACCAATAGTAACTCAAAGGTGTTTAGGAGGCAAAATTAACTCCCCCAAAGGTTTACTCGAAACTAACTTTGTTTTGGCTGGATTTTATTTGAAATTATGCAATTTCAGTTCTTTCAAAGTATACAGGGGTCTTAACTTGTGTTGTGTTTTTTGATTTTTTAATTTCATTTGGACTTAAGGGGTCACCACTGATGACAGCAATACTGTAGCAAACAACACAATCGTCAATTTCCAATGAACAAAAGTCAAATCTTAACTTTTTCCAAGTTTGAGAGTCATTTTATGTGAATATATATCAGACGCAAATCCTGTATAATGCTATTTATAACAACTAATGTCATCCAATGCATCTTCTAATTATTAGGCTAAGGGAAGATGTACATATCGTCCCAGACTGATTTCTGCGACAGGCTAGTCCAGCTGTCAGAGAGGTGTGAGTTGTTGAGGTGCGCTCTTGCTCATTGTTCTAATGAGGGTTGAGGTTCACACTGAATGTCTCTTTCTCTCATGTCCTAATGAAGGTTTGAGCTGGTCTGCTTTAAGTGGATGCGAGTCTGGGTGGCCCGTGTGTGCTGCTAATGAATAGAGCATGAGTAAGAATAAAAGTTGAATGAATCTGGTCTCTATCACAGAGCAGGTCCCAGCTGAGACTGCCTGATGCTACTTCTTCATTTTTTATATCAGACTAATGTGGGCCGCAGAGAGCCTGCCAGCATTACACTGCCATAGAGCTCACTTTAACTCTCCTTTCTCTCTTTCTCTCCTTTCTCTCTTTCTCTCTCTCTCTCTCTCTCTCTCACTCTCGTTCATGAGCCATGGACTTTAACCACTAGCCTCCACATAGTCATCTTTTTTCTCACCTCCTCTACATCTATTAGTATGCCCTACTTTTTTTTCATCCATTATGGTCTGTATTCATGTCTTTCTTTGCTACCTTTTTGTTTTTTTCCTTCATTCTTCCTTCCTGTTTTTCCTTCCTTCCTTCTCACATGTTTCCTATTATTCTTTTCATAATTTATTTTCCCTCATTTTATTTGCATCCTTCCATTCCCCCCTCTGTGATTACTTTCCATTGTGTCTTTTCCTTTTGCCCCCTTTCCTCTTTTGCCCTGTCTTCTATCCTGGTCTCGAATTTTTTGACCTTACTCTAGTGCTTATCATTATCATTCCTTTCTTTCTACACTACATTCATTTCTCCATCTTTTTATACCTCATTGAATGCTTTGAATTGTTAGCATTGCATGCCTCCACTCCTTTTCACTCATTTCCCACTTTCTATTCTTCCTTTGTCTTTCGTCCATTTCTTCCTCTTTTTCCTTTCCGTATTGCTCTCTTACTTTGTTAATTTTTATTTTGAAAAAAGCAAAAATGGTGTAACTGTAGTGCTGTGCGTGAGCACAATTGTCTCACATCAAGAAGGTCGTTGTTTCGAGTCCTGGCTGGGTCAGTTGGATTTCTTTGTAAAGTTTGCATGTTTTCTCAGTGTTGGCGTGGGTTTGCTCTGGGTGCTCCGGTTGCCTCCAGTCCAAAGACATGTATTTTAGAGAGAATTGAATAAACTAAATTGTTCGTAGTGTATGTGTGTGAATGCAAGAGTGTGTGGGTGTTTCCCAGTGTTGGGTTGCAGCTGGAAGGGCATGCGCTGCGTAAAACATATGCTAGATAAGTTGGTGTTCCCCTTCGGATGGGAAACTTTAATGTTATGTGGAAAACCTTCCACTTATGGGTTTTCGTCAGAAACCAATCATCTGAAAGAGTATAAAATCAGGCCAATGAAATGCCAAATGAAATGGCAACGTCAGCATGCACAGCTGGCGTCAATGACAATCAGTCAAGTATATAAGACGCGGCTAGTGCATTGCTCGACATCATTTTCGCTTTCAGAGCCTTTCACTAGCTTCTGAGAGAGTCTTTGAGGGTTCTCCTACCTGAGTTTACAGACAGAGATCGAGAAGCAGCTTCTCCCGGTCCAGAGCGCGTATACGTAGTGGCAGACGGTTGAGCTGGGTTTTCTCCCTTGCCTGGCGTTTTTTGGGTCCGGTCCTCCAAGAGCGGTTTGTATATAGGGAAAAAGATTCCTAAAAGAGCAACACGGTTTTGCAGCGCGTCTTTTTCAAGACGTTGCTCCGACCGTGCGTTTCTGGATGCGGTGGTTTCCTATCCCCGGATGATGGGCACGAGCACTACGTTTCATGTCTGGGGGTCCAGCATGCTAATTCTGGGCTCGCGGGCAGTGCATGCCATCTCTTTGATGTCATGTCTGCTGCGAAGTTAAGATCGCGGTGCGGTTGGCACTCGGGCAGATCTGAGGATTTCAGTGGGAGTAAATCCGCCGCCTTCGGGCTGCAGACCTCTCGCTCCTCCACGCGCTCCATCCAAGCTTCAGGTGAGAGTAGCGCTCCCTATTCGGATAGTCGCTCTCTCACTTGATGACACCAATGATCAGATGTCCATTGCTGCATCGGAGGATGGGCTGTCATTGTCTGATGAGGATGCGAACCCGCTTGCTCCCTCCCTCCCTCCCTACGGGGTGGAGAGCATGGCGTTGGCATCTAAAAAGCAGGCATGATGGCCGTGCTTTCCCGGGCTGCTTCGGCCGTGGGCCTGGTGATGGTTTATCCCCCAGCCCCACGACCGGACCGACTAGATGGGTGTTATGTGGAGGATTCAAGGCCTTCCTTCCTCTTCTTCCCGGACGTGCACAGTAAGCTCACGCAGTTTTGAGGGCACTTTTTTTTCTGCCCGATCTGCGTGCGCTTCCATCCTCACCATCCTTGGAGGGTGGGCTGTCAATGTCTGAGGATTCGAACCCGCTCCTCCCTCCGGGTTGATGAGCGCGGTATCGAATCTAGAAGCAGATTTTGTAGCCGTGCTTCCCCGGACCGACTAGAGGGGTGTAAAAACCTTTCTTCCTGGATGCGCACAGTTGGCTTACGCAGTGTTCTGCGTGCGCCTCCACCCTCACCTTGCATGCTATGGCCACCTACCAGCGCTACCAAGCGCAGGCGCTGGCCCAGCTGCGGCGAGGATGATTCCAACCCAGGACTTGGCATGAGCTCCGCACCCTGGGAAGGACGATGACCACTTTAGTGTCCAGGAACGCCACCTCAGGCTAAATCTGGTCATGTGTGTAATGTTGACAAAGTTTGCTTTCTTAACTCACCCATATCCCAGGCTGACCTGTTCGGCGACACCGTCAGTGAACTCGCCCAGGAGTTCACGCCGGTGATGGAGCAGTAGGAGGCGATGGGTTATAATCAATCGGCGGGATCGTAAGACCACTCCGTCCCACCAAGCCATCCACATCCACTGATTTTCGCAGAGGGTGCTCGTCTGTAGCTTTTGCTCAGCCGCCCCACCTGTGCCTCCGGCCAAGCAGCTGCGCCGAGCATCACACAGGCAATCAGCGCCCTCCGCCCCAGGGTGGTAAACGGACCGCGAAGCATCCCTGAGACGGGCCATCCAGAGAGAAGGGAATTTGCTCTTTCCCCACTGGAGGGTGGGGCTTTTCATTTAACGGCGAAAAAAAAAAAAAAACGCCATCAAATCTTCAAAGAGCTTTTTCCTCTTTCCTCGGATGTGACAGCCTAAACACTGCCAGTTTGGCAGTGCTTTCCAGCTTGCAGGATCAGTGCATTTCGCCAATGGCTTACAGAGTGCAAGAGAACCGTCTCCTTTGTTTCCCTCTCGCAGCCCCTCCTCCGGAGTTTGGGTGCGAGACCAGAGCGAATCTCTCGCCTCTCGCTCTCCCGCGGGACCCCAGCGCTCCCCGGGCGAGCCCACCCACTCCACGCTGCCTCACCGATGGCATGTCAGCAATCGTGCGGGTTCACTTGCGGGGGCTCTGCCTGCCTGGTTAGCGCGGGCCAGCCTGTCGCAATGGCTCATCCGTTCGATCAGACTCGGCTATGAGATACAGAACGCGAAACGGCTTCCCAAGTTCACGGGCGTGTATTTCACCAGGCCCAGTCCTGCGTCCGCCCCTGTCTTGCGAGTGGATGCTATGTACCTTCGCCACAACGATTGTCCCTTAGCTGTTGAGCGTGAAAGTCTCCTCAGCTCAAAAGGATGTCGAGCATTGCACTAGCCGCGTCTTATGTACTTGACTGATTGTCATTGACGCCAGCTGTGCATGCTGACGCTGCAAATTCATTTAGCATTTCATTGGCCCAATTTTATATTCTTTCAGATGATTGGTTTCTGATGAAAACCCATAAGTGGAAGGTTTTCCACATAGCTTTTCCGTTCCCCCCCTTGGGGAACGAGGGTTACTTTAGTAACCGTAGCGTTCTTCCCTGGTTCTTCCTGATAGTCACATGACCTTCACTCATTTTTAATTGAAAAACTATTTCAACATTACAGCATTCATACAATGATTTATTGTTTATTCCCCTATTCAATATACAGTATATATACGCTACGCATAAATACATTATAAATATATGTTGCAAAATACAAATAAAACTATATTTAATAGTCATTTCTTTATAAAGAACTTTATAAAGATTTTCATGGTAATGTTTACTTTCACTGTCTCATTTAGGGAAACACTTAAGATAAAGTTATATCTCAGAATTTTAATAATAAATTTATATAAACGGCGCGCTTTCCACCTCCAGTCGCAATGACTTCTGAGACTTCAAGCAAGTTTTGCACTCAAGTCTGCATTGATGTGTCCTTGATATCAAGAACACATCCAGAAACTTTGATGCATCCTTCGCTCGTGAGTTTTGGAACTGAACTTTGGAAGTTGATAATGACATCACACAAAGAGCAAGATTTATGCAAGCATTTATGCAAGTCATTTTTTTGTTAAATGCTGAAAAAAATCTTACTCTCCTTTTCTCCCTTTCTTTTATCTTCATTAATACAATAGCTTGATTGCTTGCTTGCTTTCTTTCTTTTCTCACAGTGTGTCAAATTATTAAAAAAGAATTGATTTTGATTTTCTTAAGCCTACCAATAATTTTGAAGAGTTTATAAACATATGTAGCCTTACAATGTATTATGTTTGGAAGAAGAAAATAGTTAGTTTTTTTGGGTTGGTGTAGAGTTGATTTAGAGCTTTTGTACTCTACTGTATATGCTTGACCTTTGAAAAGATAGAAAATATCTTTTTTAATTATGTTTTCAATGTTGTTTTAAACAAATAAAGAGATTTGGGACTTTCTCTTTATTTCTCATTAATAACGAAATATGAAAATAAAGGCTGAAGCTTTCCTCCCTTTATGTTTATTTAAGATCTTTCTTTTCTCCTTTCCATATACAGTATATGTTCATATTTTTCTCTACTTCTTTCATCCTTCCATCCCAACTTGCTTCTTTCCTCTCTTCCTTCTTTCACATTCAAGGGATATTTCAGCTCAGTCTGTTTTGGCGAGATGACTTTCTCATCCATCATTAAAGGATTTTGCAAGCTTCTGATCAATACTGAGCCAATATTCTGGACTCTGGTGCTCATTATATTGCAGATTTTAGATGTAAGTACATCAGAGATTGCTGTAACTAAATCAAACTATTATTAGAGCCTTTCTGTTCTCTCTCTCACACACACACACACACACACACACACACACACACACACACACACACACACACACACACACACACACACCTATACATATAATAGACCATTTTAATGTGGCATTGTTACTGGCCCATAAACATGTCCTTCTTGTTGTCAATCTGTTTCACAATTGTAACAAGAGGCAATTTAGTCTTAGCTTAATATTAAAACAGCAGCCATAACAGTTTTTATCAATATGTGGACATTTTAGGATTCTTGAAAGCTTTGGAAGTTAAAAAAGTAATACTGGAAATAGGTTAGAACCATTGTTATTGTTTACATCCCTCAAAATGTTTATATATATATATATATATATATATATATATATATATATATATATATATATATATAATTTTTTTTTCAAGGCTAGTTTTATTTAGTATAGTACATTCAAAAAAGACGCATGCCACGTGACAAATATAATAGGAAATTGATATAATAAAAATAAAAACACATACATACAGAGAAAATAAAAATTCTAAAGTACATATTTGTATAAGTGAGCCTTTTAATGTGACTGCCAGTACTTTCTGTTACAAGGTCATTAAGATAAAAAAAATATATTTAATTAACTACTCATTTTTTTTTACTGTTTCTTTATCTTTTTGTTGTTATTATGCGAGGCAGCCTGTTAAACACTCGCAGTGTTTGAGTTTAGAGCAGCCATCATTAAAAGTCATGCATGAATGACCGACATTACTTTCATTACTTTGAAGAAATCGTTCTCCGTCCTATCCCCAAGTGTTTAAATGTTATTTTATGTGTGTCTGCCAGGACTCAAGTGTGCCTGTGAGTGTGTATGTGCACTAGAGAGATGATGAGTAAATGGATCATTATGTGCTGCCCTCGGGGTCCATAAAATTCCGCTCATGCCTTAAGCACCCCATAAACTGAGGCTGACAGACTGACAGCTTTAGTGGTGTGGCTCCTTCACAAATAAGTTTCTAAACTTGGTACACTGCTATTTTGAGTCAATGTAATGAGATGGGAGAGAGATGAGAGAGCCAGGAGCGAAAAGCCTTGATTACAAAAGAAACATCCGACAGTTTAGTCGTCTTTGCTGGGTCCAACCAGAAAATCTCTGGCCCACAATGAAATGTTTGTTCTGCTCTTGACAGGTCCCTAATGCATGCCTTGTATCGTAGGAAATGCAGTTTATCGTCAGCCGTGCCGATGAACTCAACTATGCTATAGCCAAGTACATTAAACAAAGCGCTCATGTTTTGCTGTTGTAAGCTATTAAGCTCTGCCCTATTAATAACTCTTCACTGCTAATGCTTGGCACAGAAGTGACAAAACACATCGTGATCAGTTCCAAATATCTGTTCCAACATCATAGCACATAATCGGCATAGTGTGTCTGTGCAAATCACTGACCTGCAGCAATGGAGGCCAGGCGAACATAATCAAAACCCCGCTCAACAGGCTCGTAGGGGTAATTCTCCACCAAGCTCAGCCCTGTAAACACACACACACACACACACAAACAAGGATTTGGTGGCTATGGTAACAGAGTATTTTGCGTGCGTATGTGAATTAATGAGACTGTCTCAGGTAAAAGTTCAGTTTGAAGTAATGCTTCTATAATGCTAAACTGGTTAGCGTATTAAAACACAGCGACTAATTAGCATCCATTGAAGTGGTTCCCGGGGACCGTGTGGGTGTGGGTATTAGAACTTGTAATTGCATCATTTTGTGAGCGAGTGCTTTGTATGTGACAAAAGGAAATGATGAATATGGATTGGCTCTCACCGTGCAGTATGGATTGCTTGAGGCTCCAGTAAATACTAAGACAGTTCTTCTCTCTCTTCATACCCCGTTTGCATTGGCATCTGTGTAGGGGACTGGACATGAGGGCTGTAACGGCGTTCTCGCAGTGGTTTCGTGCTCCTGGACCCAGCTTGACGCTTCCTCCGCCTGCAACGCACTGCCGCAGGGTTCTCAAACGCGGGCTGCACGCTTCATCGCTGGAGCATGAATCCCCCGCAGTCAGACAATCCCATCGGCCCCCAGACACCAGCCGCGGCACCCCTGCAATTTTCAGAACAATTTGATCTGTCAGGAACACTATACAATAAGGTCACACTATGGTATTTAATGTTAGCTAATGCACAGCCACTTGTTATTGCAAAATAATCCCTTGCATTACCCAGATGGTTTGAAGCATATTATTACATTTATTACCAAATAGTCTTGGAGAGTAGATGCTGTATATAAAATTAGGAAACATTTGGTAACACTTTTTCTACATGCTGTATTCTAACTTTATAATTAAGTGCCAACCAGCAGTCATTCCAGTATTAGTATACCGTCCGCTTAAAAGAATAGTTCACCCTAAATTTAAAATTCTGGCATCATCACTCACTCTTTACTTGTTCCAAACCAGTTGAGTTTCTTACATCTGCCGAACACAAAAGAAGATACTTTTAGGAAAGCTAAAAATAATTTAACCATTGAATTCTTGAGTGGTTTGTTCCACTATATTTGTCAATGGTTCTTAAAAAAATTATTATTTTGTGTTTCACAGAATAAAGTGCTAAGAAAGTCACTGTGCTGAAATTTGTTGTGTTTTGTATCTCCAAAGAATGTAAAATACAGCTCTATGAATAATTATTTAATGCAAATTATGACCTTTTCAATGATATTATTGACTAAATCAATGCACCAAAATTATTTTTAAAAGACTTTAAAATAATAATAATAAAAACAATAATTAATATTAGAGTGATTCCTGAAGACTCATGTGACTGAAAACTGAAGTAATGAAGCTCAAAATTAATCTTTAAAATTCACTGGAATAAACTATTAAATTAAATTTTGAACATTTATTTTATAGTGCAATAATATTTCTCAATTTTACAATTTGTTCTGTATTTTTGATTAAATAAATGTAGCCTTGGTGAGCAGGAGAGTCTTATTTAAAAACCCCAAACCTTTGACTAGTAGTGTAAGACAGGTAAACATATGTGAAAGTGATTGCAAGAGTAAAATACTTTTAGAAACTTAAAAATGCAAATGCAAACAAACCGGTGCAAATTTTAACTACACATTAAAATGAAAAAATTATGTTTGCTGTTTGTTTATACTACTCATTTAAAATGAGCTGAAACAACACAATTCTTGAGGTTTTATGTTCAACCCATTTAAATTTGTTAAGTTCTTTCACATTTTTTTTATGTTGCTCCAACACAAATCCACAAAACCCCAAAATTGTTTACAATGTATTCGGTGTTCATCTGGTGAGTAAATTATGCTGGTACATTTTTTAATGAACTATTACTTTAACATCGCATTGTGCCAAAAATATACAGCATGTGTTGTTAAAATGATCTGATGCTTAGCAAACAATCAACAGCCAATTGTGATATTCACATTCGGGACAGTCATGAAATTATTATTGACTACATTCAAGTTGTACTGTATATAAAAGATGTACTGTAAAACTAGCACCGGCGTGAAGTACAGACAGTTTCATCTTTACAGTCCAAGCAAAGTTACATCTGGAAAAACTCGCCCTGTATTGTGTATTACAAGAATGCGCAATGTTAAGAGTGGTTATGTAAACCAGTCGCGTGCTGTTTATGTCCAATCAATGACACTGACACAGCAAATATGCAAATAAGAGCCCAGGATTTCAGCTCATGAATAGTCAAGATTAATTAGTATGAGCGGTGTGAAACGTGCAACCAGACAACTCGGGAATCCCATTAGCAGGGTGTAAAAGGACTACTGCAGATAGAAAACTACCGTAGTGCAGATTGAAAACCCTCCAAGGCTCATTTTAAATCCTAATCCTAAAGAAAAAACCATAAGCTTCACATGTTAAAAAATTAACAGTAGTTTTGGAACATTTTCATGTGAAACAAATACAGACGTGTGGAAATGTGAATGTGATTACATTGCTTTTTGTTTGATAATGTCTCAAAACCACCAAGGCTTACAAAATATGTATTTTCAAATATTTTATACATAAGTTAAAGTCAGAATTATTAGCCCCCCTTTTATTTGATTTTATGTTTTTAATATTTCCCAAATGATAATTAACAGAGCAAGGAAATTTTTTATAGTGTGTCTGATAATATTTTCTCTTCTGGAGAAAGTCTTATTTGTTGTATTTCGGCTAGATTAAAAGCAGTTTTTTTTCATTTTAAGGACAAAAATATTAGCCCCTTTAAGCTATATTTTTTCTCGATAGTCTACAGAACAAACCATCGTTATAGAATAACTTGCCTAATTACCCTCACCTGCATAGTTAACCTAATTAACCTAGTTCAGCCTTTAAATGTCACTTTAAGTTGTATAGAAGTGTCTTGAAAAATATCTAGTAAAATATTATTTACTGTCATCATGGCAAAGATAAAATAAATCAGTTATTAGAAATGAGTTAATAAAACTATTATGTTTATGTGTTAAAAAAAATATTCTCTCTGTTAAACAGAAAATGGGGAAAAAATAGGGCTAATAATCTGACTTCAACTGTATGTAATCACAAAAAAATTCATAAATGTTACACTTGTGTGTTTTTCTTTAAGGGTGCAGAAACCGACTCCCAGGTTATCTCAACCTGAGTTAGTGTAGCATTGTCTGAAGAGCAGAGCCTGAGGTTGGTTTGACAGTTGTCTGAATTCCATTAATGTGATGTGTTGCTTTATTTAAGGAGCAATGTCTGTGCACTTCAGCAGACTGATGGTCTCTTTAATTGTTTTAGTATATGCAGATGTACTTTTAATTAGCATTTAACAGCAGTAAAATATAAAGGAACTGAGTTTTTAAGCGACAGAAACTTTTCTTAATTAAGTCTCTATTGTACAATTAAGTGTTTGCTTTACAGGTCCATTCAGGAAAAAACCTGATAGCAGTTCACAATATATAACACTAGAGCCTTTAAGTAGCTTGCAATGCATGATGTGTTCATCTAATCACCTACACTTATAGGCATAATGATTAATTAAAATTAAACTGCAAACACAATCTCGGCTGTAAAGAAAAGAGTACTGAAAAATCACACAAGTAAAACTACCATTAGTTAATCAAAAATGCAGTGCGAGTTAAAGTATCTGTTGTACATATTACACAAAGTATGAGTAAAAAGTAGCCCTTTTAAAAGTACTCAAGAGTAGTGAGTATTACGCTGTGAAGGCTGATGCGTTTAAATGTAATTTGTCCATTTGTGTGAAAGCAACATTCAGTACTGCAGTTAGTTATTGTTTAAGGCCATTTCGGTCATCACACAGTAAACATTCATCAACTTTTCATCAGTGATATGCAGTCTAAATAGTCTCTGGGTCATTGCTGTAAAGTATCTTCATTGACAATTTAATGCTTAAAAACAGTTTACTGCAAATCTTAAAGTGGTTCAGTATGATGCGATTTAATATCAATGTGCGATTGGGTTGGACTAGAATTGCAAGACTGAATTTTCTAATCCCTATAGACAAGAAAAAATAAAGTAGTGACTGCAGGTTGAAGGAGTGGAGTAAAAGTACCGACTGAAGGAATGGAGTGGAGTGAAGTCGAGTAAATGACTTACTTAGTAAATTACAGTTCCTAAGAAAAACTACTTAATTACAGTAATTTGAGTATTTGTAATTTGTTACTTTACACCATAAGATCTTGGTCACATCTTGGTCCACCGCTGTGTGATTAGTAATGTCCTCCAAAGGCCAGAGGGCACTCTTAGATGGAAACTACAAATATCCATGAAGAAGAAAACCATGATATTCCTTCATTGTTACATTACAAAAAGAAGATTTAACAGCTTTCATTGGTTTAGGGCTGCAACTAACCATTATTTTAATAATCTATTAATCTGTCGATTATTTCTTCTATTGATCGATTTATCGGATAAAAAAACCCAAGAAAATCATTCATTTCCAACCCTTTATTGAAAAAAGCTCACCCATGACCTGTTATAATAATAATAAAATAAAATTAACTAAGTAGTTTTGTCCTGTTTTCAATCCAAATATCTAAAAATATCTTAAATCAAGATGAAAAAAACCAGCAAAAAAACAAGCAAAATTATTTGCCAGTGCGGTAAGAAAAACAATCTTAATAAGATATAATCTCTCTAAAAGAAAGAAAGAAAGAAAGAAAAAAGGAAGAAAGTGCAGCTATACATGACAACAACAGATGGAACAATGAATGACCAAAAAAGACGAGTGAATAAAAACTTTAGTCTTGCAAAGTGCAAAGTAACTCTACCACCGCCACTTTACCTTCTGTTATTAACCTTTTTGCTAGTGGGTTTAAAATATTCTGGAACCAGGAGTGATTTTTTGGGCGACCATTCACCCTGAACGTTTCCGTGGCGATGCGCCATGTTTGTCACGTGACACACCGCAGCCACAATAGCCCTGTATGACAGATGTATCTCGTTAATTTAGTTTTTTTCCCCCGTTTTATTGCAACATTCACATGTTTGCTTATGTCATCAGCGACTGGATATTAAAATTCACATAAACTTGTAAGTGATCGTGATCTATAACGTGAGATGGGCGTCGCCATGTTTACTTGCGGCCGCACGCTTGCCTCAATAAAAGTAGGACACGCAGGATTCAGCAGGTAAATTTATAAGCTACTCCCCAAAAACATGCCAGTAAGTAGCTGGTGAACTTAGAGAAGAATAGATTCAACTTTATTGTTACTTTCACTATGTGTATCTGATATGAATAAAACACATCGGCAAAGTATATTTGAATGGATTGTTAGACCTCCTTGTGCATTAGGTGGCTAAAATGCTGCATAATTGTGATAATATTACATGTCTTTCTCTGGCTGGTCGCCAGCCAACCTACCAAAGCTTAGTTTGATTTTTTTTCAGTCTCTACTCTGAAGGTAAATGTTTACGTTAACTTGTCATGCTTGTCACTCTGGATAACGAGTAAAACACCAGCACCAGGAACTTTACGGTCCTCCCTTCAAAATAGAACAAAAGTAGGATTCTGTAGTGATTTACCCTAAACTCCCTTCCTCCTCATCCCTGTCTTTGAGATGCTGAACTCTGTATCAGTGATATTACATACACATTGAATACGTTTCTCCAGTTTTAGTTTACAGAGCAGTTTTACTATGAGGACACCAAACATGTTTGAGAGAAACCAAACAGAGCACATACAGTTTCCTAAAAGAGATAAAGAGGTACCGTGATTTATATACACAGATGAGCACCATACAGTCATTATTATATATAGTGTTGCTATTGGTGACGGTCATTAGGGAGTAACAGATCACAAATTTTACGGCTAACCAATCAGGATCAAGCAATTTTGTTTTAGAGTCATATAAGTTTTGTTAACACCGGTTAATAAAAACACTATTAGTTCATTATCTCAGGTGCATTAACAGGATAGTAGACCTGAAAATTATAAAAAAATAATTTATTTTTGCTCGTGGATTTAAACCTCCATGAGTTGATTTTTTATTTTTTTTTCTGTTGAACACAAACAAAGATATTTTGAAAATGCTGGTTGCTGGAACTCTTAAGCTGTGTCTCATTTCAGAAGCTGCATCCTCCGAAGGTTGCATTAGAAGGGTGCTGCATCATCGCAGCGCGAGGAAGGCTGTCTCATTTCAAAAAAATTTAAAGGCTCCTTCAAATGCAGCCTCAAAATGCGTTCTTCATTTCTCAAGTAACCCCATGATTCATTGTGCACTGATAACAGCAGAGCGTTTATAAAAGAATACTCTAGATTAAATGTATGAATTAGGTTTTATTTTACTTGAACATCTAAACACATGTTAAAAACAATCACAAATGACCACATTTTTATGTGTACATTTATGGATCAAAGGAAATATATTTCTAGTTTTTGTAAACCTTCCTTCACCTTCAGATAATTTAAAATAAATTTTAAAATTACTTTGAAAAAAAAAAGCAATTACAAGTTTTATTACCACTTAACAGCAGCTGTTATGGTTGTTAGGTGACGAGATCTGTCCTCTGTAGTCCAGATCGTCTCATTTCAAATGCTCATTTCATCCTGTGTGAACTTCTAAGGACTCACCTTTGAAGTCTGCATCCTTCAGAGGACGCAGCCTCAAATGAGACAGTTAATGACTCCTATAGTAGGGAAAAACAAAATGGAAGTCAATGGGTGCCAGCAATCAGCGATTTTCGAAATATGTTCGTGGAAATATGTCATTGAAGTAATAGAATATGTAGCAGAAGAAAGAAACTGAGATATGTTTGGAACAAATGAATGATGAGTAAATTATGACAGAATTAGTTTTATTAACATGAACCATTGATTTTAATAGTGTATTAAATTTTAAATTAGAATAACAACAATAAAAGCTTTAGGAATGTTTTACATTGTTACCTACTTTAATGTAGCTAAATGTAGTTTTAACAAAATTAAACATAAGTCTTCTTTACAAAGCCGATTTACAATAATCCTAAAGTGGGTCTGTGTCTGCTTGGAATTCAGTGTAAAGACTGAATGCACATTAAACGGTAGGGCTGCACAATATATAAATGTGCGCATATGTAATAGTCAATAGTAAGATTTGTTAAAAATTTTGTAAAAATTAGTTTTGTCTCATTATTGTGAACCCAATCCTGTGTCTCATCTCATGGAGTAAGCGTCATACTTGTTGATATTTATTAAAATAAAAAAGTGCCATTAACATTTAAAAATCATAGTAAAAGATTAAAAAATAAATAAATTATTTTTTTATTCATATTACTTGATACTGTTATATTATTTAAATAATAGTAACATAATTAGAAAGCTGTAAATATGAAACAGCATTAGGATTTATGCAGGGAGGTAACTAAATGACTAATCTACGAAAATCCGTCCACTTTTCCCTGCCTTTTCACAATTTCACCACTTGTTTTCAGCAGGTCAGCGAGTAGCAAAGTGTGGAGGATTAATGACAAACAACCCAAGCACCTGAGCTCTTTATCAAAGGACAATTTTGTCCTGACAAAAATCACCAGATCACAAACTGCAAAGCAAAAGTGCATCCTTTTAGATTGCAAAACCATGAAAAGAGACCCTATATAATGTCACTGAACAACTCTGAAAGTCCAACTTCTCATCAAGCAATGCTCTTTATCTCAAAGTCAGTAGCTGCATCTCATATCAGTTTAGCAAAAAATACCCATGTGAATAACTTCAGCATTACCTCTAGATCTTTGTTTAGCTTCTTCAGTGTTTGATAAATGCAGTAAATATCTTATATAACGAGATCTTAAATACCACAACCTCTGCACTGTTGAAAGGAGCCGAATGCAATAATGGTCTTATTGAGAGTCTCACCCACCATCTGCACCCTGACCATCTAAATCATACAGCACTCTAAAAACCGGCAAGAATATTGGAAAATTTGGGGTTTTTCCTCTCCAGTCCGTGATTGAAGCTGCCCCTGTGGCCTGCGTATGCTGCTGATACAGCTTTGAGTCTGTGCCTCTGTAACTATCTGGTTTGGTTGAGCTATCAAATCGGACTGAAAGACATAGCAATGGACTGTCAGCAACTGCTGAGAAGATTATTGGTGCTCGACTGGCCACCCTCCAGACCTGTACATCTCCAGAGTGAGAAAACACTTCAAACACAGAGCCCTACTGCAGCTGCTGGTACTGCTAGAAAGCACTGAGTACCAAAACATGCAGACAGAGTTTTTTTTCTCTTCCCCTTAGGAAATCTACCTCATGAACAATTAAAATGTCTCAGCGCAAGATTTCTATAGGGGACAGATTTGCGCTCACTAGTGTTAAAGAGGCAGTTTACCCAAATATTAAAACTCCAACTTTATTTACTTGTTTATTTTCTTGTTTTAAACCTGTTTGGAGTTTCTTTCTTATGTTGAACATAAAACAAGTTATTTTGTAAAATGTTGGAAATCTTAAATTATTGATTTCTATAGTATGTGTTTGCACTTCTATGGAAGTCAATGGTTACAGGTTTTCAGCTTTCTTCAAAATGTCTTCTTTTTTGTTAGACAGAAAAAAGAAACTCAAAAGTTTTTAACCATTTAAAGGGGAGTAAATGCTGATTACATTTTCATTCTTGCGTCAACAGTCCATTTAAATGAATTAGAATAGTATGCCTTTTACTGTCATTGTACAATAAACATTATATATTGCAATATACAATAAACATTATATATTGCACATGTGTGATGATATTAAGTGCAATTATGGAAAACATTATAATTTTAAATATATTTTTTTAATAAAACACTAACATATCATACTTCACTGACTGCACACTGTAAAAAAATGTATGGCATTAAAAAAAAACTATAGTGAAAAGCTTTAATCTGGTTAACAGTAAGTTTTCTAATATATACACCAATTGTATTAGCCATGACTTTCCCAGCATTGCCTGCAGGACACTTCACTTTTTATGCTTTTTGTTAACATTATACTCAGACTCAACTTTATTATACCGTTTAGGTAAAATAAAATTGCAGCAAGGTGCCATAACACAGGTGACAGTATATTACCACAAAACAAACAATACATAATTTTTTTGGATGCATCTCCACTTCCCACTGGACTCATCTTATGACTTAATGGCCACCATTATAAAAGGATCACAATTTCTCATTCTGTTTCTCCTGCAAATAGGAACTCTAAAACAACGTCCTGATGGCAACGGCTAAAACACTAAATACAATGGGTGATCTTGATCTTAAAACCGATGATCTTGCCTGTCACCTTCACAATGTTACTCAACCTGATCTTATTTGACAAACTCAGATTACTGTAGTAAGCTACAATGCAGAAAGATCAAAAGGATTCAATACATTTTTTTTTTAAAACAGTGTCATCGTATAGGTACAAACCCGAAACAATCTAAGGCCCAATCCCAATTCTACCCCTTAGCCCTTCCCTTTATCTCTACCCCTCGTTTTGCGCATACACGTGAAGGGGTAGGGATGTCCCAATTCTCTTAAGCTTGAAGGCGTAGGGCTAAGGGCAAGAATTAGATACCCCTTCAAATGAAGATTTTTCAGGACCACACTCGAAACCAAGGGGTAAGAAAATTTCCCAGAGTACACCAGCCACAACGGCTGCATAAGCTGCACCCAGAAGTAAGGAGATCCCCAAATTAGTATTTATTTTGTCATTATTATGAATTTTACAACAAACAAGCAGATATTTGAATACATTCATAATGGCATTCATGTTTTACCGACATACTTTAAAAAAATGCTAAAATTAAAAAACGCTAATTATCACTATAATCCCTAATAATAACTCCGATATAGCAATCCCACAACATACTTTTTCACACCTGGCACTCGAATACCCTGTCAGAAACATGATATCAATGCCTTCAGTGATTTCCTGAAGATAAATTCCAAAAAATAACACAACAGGAATAATTACACCAGTCGCCATTGTCAATCTTTTTTGAAGCAAGAGATTGCAATGACATATGATGATGTGTGCAGGTGCTGAAGTGCTGTACCATTTCTTACGAGTAAATTTCGAAGCCCTTCCCCCTCACAATCTGTTTTAAGGGCTAAGAGGAAGGGGTACGAAACAGAATTGGGATTGGGCCCTAGTTTCCAAAAAAAAAAACTGTTTTTGTTGAACTTTTTGTAGACAGCCTGGGTGTTAGGTTAAAATGTCAACATACTGTCGATAATGACCCTTAGTTATTATTATTAGATTTAGATATTACTCTGGTTCTTTTTAGTGTTTAGTTTTATGTTACATCTAACATTGATAAATAACTTATTTAAGTTTATTTAATTACTATAACTTTATGTTTGAAACGACGATGGTGTTTAGTAGTTTCATGAATGACACTGAGAATATATCAGCATGTTTCACTTTTTCATCACCTCTTTTATTTGATTTGACATAAATTTTACATATAAAAAAATATTTTATTAAGTTATATTTAAGTTTTATGTTTGGATACCATCAGGTTATATCAGTTTTAAGGGGAAAAGTGTAGCACACTTTTTGAATGAAATTTTGTTGATTAACATAAATGTATGTCTATTGACAAACCATGAAAAGTTTAATCATCTTTCACATTTGAAAGCAAAACTTGAATTCATTTGTAAGAAACCTTTTAGAATATTTGTGTTACTTTGATAATGTATGTTTTATTACTTAATGTAAATAATTAGTTTTACATCTAGTTACAAACTAGTTTTACAAAGTTTTACATCTTATAATATTTCTATAATTAATTTTAACTTATAATAATAATAAAAATTAAAAACATTTATAATTTAAGAAATTAAATTTGCTTGCATACATCTGTAGTCCATCAATGTTTTACTTAAAAACATTACACAATTTTAAAATGCAAAACAAAATTCAGATTCTGAATTCGTTATAAAAGATAAATTTGTTCAGTGTACCCTTAAGTAGCTTTTTATTTGGTATATATTATCTGCCAGTGTATATGACTCACAATTTCTGAGCGCAGTCTCTCTCAAAAGGACATTTGTTAGCCTTTTTCCCTTTTGTAATATTGTGTATTTTCACGTAAACCCCATACACCTTCCTTTTCATTCTAGTTCACGTTTATATCACCAAGAGCCCAGATGAGACGAAAAGAGACGTGACATGATGAAAGAAGATGTGACAGACGAGAGAAAATTACAGAAGAGAAGAGCTGAAATGAGAGCAGAGAAGAGCCATGATGAGTCTATCTGTGCGGGATGCACCTCGTTCATCATCCAAGATAAAATCCCAAATGAAGCGAGTGTGTCTCCACAATAACTAATCCCATTGTGCCTAAAAGGAGCCTAATCCAGTGTGGAAGATGAACCTGTTCAATGGATTAGGCCATAATCTGATTATTTCCCGGCGAAATAACATACGCCAATGGTTGAAGACTGACAAGCAGCCATTCGGAGAAGCTTGCCGCAGTACAGCTGCTACATCAAAAGCAGCGGCGCCCAAAGCAATTATGGAAAATCATCTAGTTTGTCACTCACATCGCTTCCAATACTTTACACCTCCCATCAGAGTGCTAAAATTAAACACCCACGCATACTTCAGCACAAGAACACCTACATGGACACACACGGGTAAAAGACGAGACACACGTGCTGGTGCAAAGGCATTAACGTCTGGTAATTAAGTTGATTAAGTGCAACAATAAAAGGCCTACATGTATGGGTGCGTGTGTGAGGAAGTCTGAGGTTGAGAAGACTTTTAGAGCTCTCAGATCGTGCACCCTTGGGTAAGAAACACACCGCTCTCCCTTGCACACTTCCCCACAATTAGACCTGTATAGAGACCTTGTCGACATTGAGATGTGCTAATGGTACATACAGTACAAGCGTGCGAAAGGGAGAGAGAGAGAGAGAGAGAGAGAGAGAGAGAGAAAAGAAAAGAAAAGAAAGAGCGCTGTCCCCCAGAGAGATACAGATCTACAATCCTCAGAGATGCCATCGCAGCGAGCCTCGGTGTCACTCAGCATTTAGTAGGCAGCGCACAGCTCTAATCCTAATACACTGATAGTGTGCTTACCTCTGCCTCTCCTGTCCCATTATCTGTCACCCTTTATGTCCTCAACGTCCATAGGCAATCCTAGACCCCTGTTTAGGAGAGCCGCACTGCGTTTATACGGAAGCCTTTAGAAATCTGTCTTTATGTGATATCTCTTCTTCTTCTTCCAAGCTGCACTTGCAGGATGGTTTTTTAGGGTTTAGTTGCTTTAAATCCTACAAGATATTTCAAAGTTCATTATATTTTGCTGTAGTCTGTGGCAGACTGTAGAGTTTCTGTGACTAAATGAGTCCTGATTAGTGATGTGTATATACATTAACTGGTGTTGGCAAAGCAACTGTTTTAAGCGTCTCGCTTTATTTTTTAGAAATTTCTAAATTTGTCCACTTCATTGCTATTGTTATTGCTCTTTTCCTTTTTGGCGATAATGACTACAGAGCCTTGCATTTAAACACATGCTGATTTGCAAAACAAAGTGCAGAGCTAATATTCAATTTAACAAATGCATATGCTGAGAACTATTTATCAAATGAATTCTCTCACAGAAGATTACTGAAACTCTTTAAAATTAAATGTACACAATGTTTTGAAAGTTGAAAAAAAGTTGGACAATTTCTATGGTAGTTGCTTACCTGTTCAGACAAAGCTTTGTATAAGAACAGTATATTTTTGTATATTTTTTTTATAAGAACAGACCTAAAGATTATTAGGTTAAGACTCCATTTTTAACGAAACATGGTGGAGGAGACTTTCAAGATAAGGTAGAATTCTTTGATTGGATCCCAAATAAGGTAAGGGGTTAGAATGTTTTCCAACCTGTGTTTTGGTTAAAAAAAATAAATAAATAAAAATAGGTAGATAGTGCTGTCGCCTCACAGCAAAAAGGTTGCTGGTTTGAGCCTCGGCTTGGATTGACTAAATTGTCTGCCTAGTGTATGAGTGTGAACGAGTGTGTATGGATGTTACCCAAAGATGGGTTGCAGCTGGAAGGGCATCTGTTGTGTAAAACATATGCTGGATAAGTTGGCGGTTCATTTCGCTGTGGCGACCCCAGATTAATAAAGGGACTAAGCCGAAAAGAAATAAATGACTAAAAATTAATAATAAAATAAATAAATAAATAAATACAATAAAAAAATTAAATACATATAAATAAAAATAGACAACGTAGTGGCGCAGTAGGTATGCAAACCCAATCTCTCACAAGGGATAAAGCAACTCTCACAAGAAACAATTGATTTAGGATCCATTGTCAAAAAAACCCTCACAAGGTCGGAATTTACTGGTGTTGCTGTATTTGTGGGGACATCTAGTAAAGTAAGTAATACAAAAGTACACACACTAACAGTTCATGTGCTCCTTTAAAAATCATTATAAAATATGTGAAGAAACTATTGTAATTATTGTAAATTAAAAACGTCATCTGCACCACAATCTTTTATAAAGAATAATATAAGAAATTGTGCCCTGTCCCAAACTCATAAAAGTATGTAGGCTATTCTTATTATTTTGTTTTATTTTACATTTGTTAATGGGAACAATACTACATACTACATATTTTTCCATAAGATAAATATTTTTATCTTTATCTTATTTTTCCAAGATAAGATTAAATAAGTATACTTTCATTAGTGTGGATAGAAATTTTTTATCTGTAATTACCAATAATCTATAATGTCATATGCATCAGTCAAGCAAGTGTAGTCTGTTAAAAGATATACCTATGAACTAACATTTCAGATTGAGACTGAAGTCCTGGAATGGTGGCTGTCTCTACACCTTCCATTCCCTCTTCTCGATTAGTAATGGTGGTTTTAAGCTAAACAAGGTGAATTTGGCCCTGCTGGTTATTGATTGACTTAAGGAATCAAATGAAATGTAGAAGAGCTCATAATGATGGAGCAAGTGGAGCAGAAGAATGCTGATGACTCTCCGCTGGGCTCCTAAAGAAACTGCTGTCAGATCAGATCTGGTAGCAGGTCTCAGATGGATCAATCACGAGTCTGGCCCTTAAATCCCACTGACTCTCTATTGCATACACTTGCCTGTGTAAATCCGCGTACGTGCGCGGCAGGGGTCTCTACAGTCCGGTTTGATTTCTCTCATTGTGACTGAGTTGCGTCAGTCACGCACAAGCTGTGTTTCTGTCACCCCAGTCTTGAATAAATAAGAAGACGACCCTCCTCTAATATTCTGTTATGAATGAAACGCCATTTCTCCACCTGTGGAGCTTAGAAATACTTTCAGTACAGGTTTTCTGTGTTATAATGAATAAATTATTGTGTGATTATGAGTAATTTAGCCCCATCTGTGGACCAACAAGTATGCATGCAAGTCGATCTTACAAAACTTTCAAGTTGTGTTTAATCAATTGTGATTAACAGGCATAATGGGGCAATTAACCTCATAAAGCCTCCTGTTTTTTATTAGATATGCAATTTTAAAGCCTCTGAATTATGAATATTATTAAATTCAAACTGCTAAGTGCCTTCATGTGTAATTATGCAATGTAATCTTTACAAAAAAAAAAAAAAAAAAAAGAAAATACTTGACAGGGTTAATGATATTTCAAGACCAACAGTTATAGAATAGGACTGATGCAAATTGTCATCATTATGTTTAAATTTTGAGCATCACACTTTTGTTGTATTGCACTGCATTATATAGCAATATATGAACTAAATTGTGTTTTTTGGTCATAATTTAAACCATATAAATAAAATATCCCTCCTTGAATTTACATTCCATGTTGCCATTTACTGTACCTGTTGAATCATAAAAGCCAGATTAGTTAAAATGACACAAAATGAAAACAAACAAAAAAAATTTACAATTATTTTTCCAGTTTTTACAATTATTTTCCTGCTGTAACTGCCACACCAAGAAAAAAAAAAAAATGGATTGCATTTCTTAACTCCTAATGCTGCTAGTAAACACATTTTTTTTCAACACATGCTATAATTTCTAAAACCTACCTAATGGTTAATATTAATACACATATACTATGAAAATATGAAAATATGAAGTGTAAGTGAAAAAAATAAATAAAAAATTTTATATATATATATATATATATATATATATATATATATATATATATATATATATATATATATATATATATATATATATAAATAATAAAAATATTCCAATACATTTGGAATTTTAAGTAAAGTTTAAGTAATTTAGGATCACATGCTTATGATTGCCTGTAGCTGGTCCCGCGTTATTCATTTTATGATTTACCAATCAGAAGTTTCCTAAGCCACTATAAATACCCTATGTTCCATAAAACTGCCATCTTTGTTTTGAAGAATTCCCCCCTTCTACCCCTACTCCTCCTCCTTTCCTAGATGGTACGGTGGCCCAGTGGTTAGCACTGGTGCTTCATATCAAGAGCACCACTTGTTCTTGTCCTTACCAAACTAGCCGACAATTCTGTGTGAAGTTTACACGTTTTCCCTGTACTCACGTGGGTATCCCCAGTTTCCCTGGTTTCCTTCCATCGTCCAAAAACATGTAACTTAAGTTAATTGGTTAATCTAAATCGGCACCATAGACTTACTCCTAGTAAGTAGTTATCTGTTAATAGCAATCACTATCTGTTGATTAGCTACTACAGCAGGGGAATTCTCGAGATCTACCTGAGCTCAAACTCTCCTCTCGCCTGGCAGACAGGAGGGAGCCTCGGGTTCAAGGATCTCACAAGTTCAGGGCTTTCTCCCAGGACAGCATGGCAAAAAAGCTTTATATAAAATCATTAGCTAAGTGTGAATTCTTGAAATCACCTTTATTTTCTGAAGTAAGCCATAAATTATTTTACTTTTTTTTTTTTTTTTACATGTTTTCTTGTTTTTTTCCCCATCACCAAATCAAGTGTAGCATTATGTTGGCAGGATTTTTTTTTTTAAATCAACAATGTTGTGTAGTGTGAACCATTAATTAAAGCAATCATTCTTTAAATGACTTCAACTGTCAGCTAAGGAAGAGCAGGCAGCTAAAACGGATGCATTTTTTTGTCAGCACATTTCTAGACTATTTTAATAACTAATTTATTTTGTCTTTGTCATGATGACAATACACAATATTGTAATAGTTATATTACAAAATAGTAGTATTCAGCTTATTGCAATTTAAAGGCTTAACTAGGTTAATTAGCTGGCCAAGTTAAGTTAATTAGGAAAGTCTACTACTACTACTACTACTACTACTACTACTACTACTACTACTACTACTACTATTATTATTATTATTATTATTATTATTATTGCCCATTTTAAAAATGAATTTATGTGTTATTCCAGCCCAGCAAAAAAAATAATAATAAAATAACTTTTCAAAATAGAAAAATATTAGGAAACAATATTAAAAATCTTTTTCATTATTATTATTAAATTATTATTTATTTACAATTTCAATAAACTTATACAAATTGTAAAATAATAATAATAATAATAATAATAATAATAATAATAATAATAATAATAATAATAATAATAATAATAATAATAATAATAGTAATAATAATAATAATAATAATAATATTAAATACAACATACAATTATTTTACATGCTATTAGATGATTTTTTTTTTTTTAATTTTGCTGACTTTACAAATGGGAGAGCACAGACATAAGTACTGGTTCAATCAATATCTTCAGAATGCACAAAAAGATGATTTATCAAGACCAAGAGACCACACACCTGCCAACCAAAGTGACTATTTTAGTCAAAATATTCCAGATACAAGAAAAGAAAAACAGGAAAAAACACTGTTTTGTATATACTGTTGTTGTGGGATCAAGAGTCATAAAAACATGTCACTCTATCTTGTAAGCCAGTGCTAACAGTTTCTGAAGTTTAAATATGGATATTTTTCTTTTAAAAAAATAACAATGCACTTCTTCAGAAAACAGTGACCAGATGTTCTTGCAGTTTTCCAGAGAACAGTACCAACTTTTGTTATCTTGTCCCCACCTGGAGCTGTTTAAATTAAGAATAAAAAATAGGTTTATAGAAAATCATATGTGGGATTTCAATAGAATAAAGTAAACAATAAAGTAAAATAAATGAAAAGTCTAACAGCTGCTACACAGAATCTGTTCACCATTCTTCAGGAATAATTCAGAGGAACACTGAAAATGTATGAATTACTTTTATGATGGAAAGATGGATGTGTTTTTTAGAGGTTCATAAACATTAGCTGCCATTACAAAGCAAGAGTCAAGATAATAATCAAAATAACTGATTGTGTTCACCCTACACAATACATCAACATATCTTGAGAGCAAATAATGGAATCATTTTCAGATGAGCTACTTCTTAAACACCCAACAGTATTCTGTTTTGGCAAGAAGGGACATGCATAGAATTGTCAAGTATGTTGTTTTAGTTAGCTCAATACAATAATTACCCAAGCCAGAGTTAAGAAAGATGCCAGGTAAGCAGTCTGACAGCACAAAGACTCTATATTATTGAACTTCTGAAGAAAGACCCTGAAAGATCGATGTAGTAATGAGGAGCAAGATGAGAGCAACATTGCCAAACAGGCCAGTTTCGACAGTGGCACAACAGGACCACTACGCCAAGACCACCACGACAGCTCAGTCTCCAACAGTGACTTTACTCTTGATTAAAAACTACAGTTACGGCTATTGAGTCATCGAAGAGGTAGGAGGACAATGTCTATCGATGCAAGAAAGTTACTGAAGCAGCGTTGCAGATAATGCCGATATTGAGAGATTGGGTTTAAAAGGACGGAAGCTCGGTTTCCTAACAGGAGAGCTCATTATCGAGCCTCCGTTAGGGTCAGTGGTTGAGGTGGAGAGTGTCGCTCATTAACGAATGATTTACTCCGCAGTCGTTTGAAGAATAGGCAGATAGTATCAAGAGAGTGGCTTATGTACTTTCTTCATTATAAGGGTGTGCTGTTTCTCCTGTAAACCTCAGACTGCTGACAGCTGAAAGGCAGCGGAGAGAATCTTTCATGCAGTGAGGCCAAGAATCTCTTAATCCATCCATGACTGCTGATCAGATGTTCAGGACAACCTGACACAGTTGACAGGGAGGAGCGCTGACTGATGGATACACAGTGTTGTTCTTATGAGAGAGCAATTGTTCAAGGGGAACCTTCACAAAACATGTATTCTGTGAAACCGGCATATGACGCGAACTGACATGGAGGAATATTAGAACACAAAAACCTTTGCATGCATATCTGGCAATGACAGGTAGAAATGTTCAACAAATGAGGCACATTCTTAAAAATGCAGTATTTATAGAAATTAATTTTGCATGGTGGTTGACTTTGGCTTGGCTGACAAAAATCTATTTTCCGAACTGCTTGACATGCACTGTGTGTAGGGTCAGGGGTCTGTTGGAGAAAATAAGTTTTGATTTGTTTGGTTTTACTTTGTTAACATAGCAAAACCTTCTTTCAGTTATTGCAATACTCAAACATGAACAGTTATGAAAGTCAAATGCAAAGCAACCAAGTAGTTCAGGGGTCCTTTTTTCGTAAGTTGATTACTCAATTAGCTGGATTTAATTATTGATGATTTGACATTATCCAAGATAATTTCATTCTTTAAAACCCATCCGTGAGTTGTTATAGCAACAGGACTGGTAACTCAAACCTGCTCGGGAGCAGCATCTTATTTCATATAAACAGGATTAGATTGGGTCTTTTCAAGCGAAGATACTGAAAGTACACCAAATGCTGATGTTTTCTTACAGTAGTAGTTATATACACTTGAGAAAATAGTAAGTAGATATATATTTTTTCATTTTCATTTTGGCTTAGTCCCTTTATTAATCAGGAGTCGCCGCAGTGGAATGATCCATTACGCAATGGATGCCATTCCAGCTGCAACCCATCACTAGGAAACGTCCATACATGCTCATTCACACACATACACCACGGACGATTTAGCTTACCCAATGCACTTGTACCACATGTCTTTGGACTGAAAGTACTGAAAGTATTCCCCTCGGACGAATAAACACAGTTGAAAGGATGAGAATAGAAAAATCTTGCAGAGCATTGCACATTGCGTCTGCGCATCGTGAACGTATTGCTTGATGCATCACTGAGACACAGTGCGCAGCTCTCCTGTATCTGCGGACACTTCCAAAACTGAGCAGCACAAAAACCCGAAATCAGTGCATTGAGGATCTGTACAGTGTATTATTGAGCATTTTCTAATTTAAATTTCAAGCAGGCCTATTTTGTGTGCGAAGAGCAGGTAATAACATTGTCTTCAACTGTACTTCACATTAAACTATTAAATGGCTTCAGAACATTTGGGATATAGTGGGCCTACATGACACCTTTCTAGCGCCTTATAATTGGCTACCTTCATGTTGACTAGTAGATAGTTAAACATTCATTTATTCATTCATTTTCTTTTTAGCTTAGTCCCTTTATTAATCTGGGGTCACCACAGCGGAATGAATCGCCAACTTATCCAGCATACGTTTTTTACACTGCGGATGCTCTTCCAGCTGCAACCCATCCATGCACACTCTTTCACACACATACACTTCGGACAATTTAGCTTTCCCAATTCACCTGTACCGCATGTCTTTGGACTTGTGGGGCAAACCAGAGCACCCAGAGAAAACCCACAAAAACACAGGGAAAACAAACAAACTCCACACAGAAATGCCAATTGACCCAGCCGAGACTCAAACCAGCGACCATCTTGCAGTGAGGCAAAAAGTATGCAATCTGCAAAATGAATTAAAAGTACAAAGACTGTCACTGGGCAGTTCTCCCAAAGGTGTTCAAAAATAATAATTAGTATGGACTTTTTAGATACACACAATATATATATTTTAAAAGGAACAATATTTATACAGTTAAGCACTTGTTTTGGCAGCTAATATGATGGTTGAGGCTTCGCAAAAGTTGCAGACACCTTTACCAATATCAAAATGCTTTTTAAATGCAAAATAATTAAATAAATATAAAAAAAACAGTTATTCCTTACACAGTTTAAAAAACTTAAATAGGCCTAGGCTAATATAATAAAGAAAATTTGCTCTAAAATATAAAACTAAATAAATTGCTAAATACTTTTTACACATGAAAGTGTAAAGCCTTCAACCCACATAAGAGGTGGAAAGTTATTGCGTAACTTATTTAACAAACCATTTACTACAAATTTTATGTAATTTTGCACACGTGGATGATTGTATACTAATCAGATGTCATTACGCTGCTGTGCTGTCAGCCAATCATTGCATTACTGATCATGATTTTGAGGATTGATAGATCTGTCCTTCACAATACATGCAGCAATCTCAGATCAGTTCATCCATATATTTTAATCTGACTCGCGAGCTTGTTTGAAGAACCAAATTAGCCAGAGATCAGTTATCAAGATTAAAAAATCCATGATCTTTAAAATAATCAATGATTTATCAAGCATAAATAGTCCTCACTTTTGGTAACGCAATTGGATGAAGTTAATGAGCAATTTACTAACATACTAATTAACTATTACTAAATGCCTGAATAATAAGATATATAAATGTTGATTTGAACAGTTTATTAAGCATTTACTAACTCATTCTGAATGATCATTAAAAACCACCAACTATTCTTAAATAACTGGTTTGTAAATGCAATACTGAATTTGGTAATGCAAAATTTGCCATTAATAAAGTATAAAAAAGACAATCATTAAGTACATTATACATCTATGTTTAAGTCAAGAATATAGCATTTTTTGCTGTATTTAAAAACTGCTTACTCATGTCTCATGTCTTACTCATTAATGTAGAATTAATGCTTACCAACTATTTGCTAATGCTTAATAAATGCTTAATAAATGATTCATAATGTGTAGTTATAAAGTGTTACAAATAACATATTTACAAAAATATTTCAAATATTTTTTTGTGCCAGTTGACTTATTATTATTTTTTTTCAGTTCATATTAAAGGTTGTGATGAAATAAGGGATACAAATGGTGTTTAAGCACAATTAAATATGGGATTAAATCGAATAAAATGAAATATGTGAACTGGTGTCAAGGCACTTTTTGTACCGGGATCATTTCATTTGTAAAACATAAAAAATAATAATAAAATTAGAAATATGGCACAAAAAAAGTCTAGAAATATAAAAACTATACTGTTAAATTATGCAGTTTTGATTAATTTACTACAAAACACCGATTTAAACAATGACATAAGTGTAATCCTAACAGGCTCAGAAAATGTATGTTGAAATCATCCAGGGATGGAGAGTCCAATCTCCAATGGCCACCCAGAGAGTGAGCTGTTAAATAGGTCAACAATGTAGGTCAGGAGTCCTCTCTGAATAAGTGCAAAATTCAGATACTACATCTGCCAGCCCAAATTTCTTTAAAGAGAGGAAACGCAGCTTTTGTTTTTCTTTGCCACTGTTTCGCTGTCACTTCCTTACCATGTCTGTGCTAGTTAGCGTCTACATGCGTGTTGGTATACAGTACTTTCTGTGTGAGTGTGTGTGAGCAAATCTCAAGAGACAATGTCAGTTTTTGGAAGAATTACACTGTCTGTCACAAACTCAGATGCTTTCGCTCACAAACTCTATTTACAAAGAGACTAAATATATGGATGAGTCTGTCATAAAGCTGTGTCTCCTCTACATCAGCTTCAGACAGGAGACGTAACATCCCAAACACTGGGAAAGCAGCAATTAGCTCCGCCTGATGGGCACTGCTGGGAATCTTAAACACAGGCTCCCAGCAGTCTCAATAGATCTTTTCAAGGTAACATGCTTGTGTATGTTTGTGTTTCTGAATGTGTTTTTTTAGAGTGATTATTTTCCTGTCTGAGAAACCGAGGCCTGTCAGAAAGCAGAAGAGAAGTCACTCATATTCAAACGACACCTGCAGATTGCAATTTTACAAAATAGACAAAAAAGCAAATAGAAAAATCTTTGTGAAGAAAAAAAGAGCCAGTGCGCTGGAGAGAAAACACACACAGATCTGAATTTTAAAAGTGCCTATTTTAACATTTTAAAGGTTTGACAATTTGTTTTGGAGATCACCTATAATTGGCTAACATGTATAGAAGGTCAAAAGACCCTTTCAATTTTCATACATTTTACACCACCATGATTTTAAATCATTTCAATTAATCTCTTTATAAAGCTCTTTATAAAGCCCTACTTTATTGAGAGGGTGCTTTGATTGGTAAGAAGGCCCAGTCTGTTGTGACTGTTTACTGCTTACATCAAGCTAAACGTCCATTACCATATCTCTATTTTCAGAGGCTTCCTCAATTTCAAGAGATTTTACACGGTGTGTAACAATGGTGTTGACTTTACCAATTTAAAGGGATAGCTCACCACAAAGTGAAAATAACCTCATTTATTTTTCTTCAATTTTAACCCTTCTTTCTTTCTTCTATTGGACACAAAAAATGATAATTATCTTATTTTGTGTTCAACAGAAGAAAGAAAGAAGGATGCTGGTCACTGGAACTATTTTTGGTAAAATATACTGCAAAAAATCATACATATATGGAAGTCAAATGGCTCCAGTAACAACTATTTTTCAAAGTATCTTCTTTTGTATTTAGAATTTAAATTTTTGGGTGAAATATCTCTAAACCAGTTGGAAAGAGCTAGTTGAACAACTCAAACCTCCAATCATAAACATGAAATATGTTTCTCAGTTGTTTATGAAAGTTTATAAATTAACCAGGACTGTCAATGTTACATGTTAATTGACATAATAAATAATAATAATAAAAAAAAAACACATTAAATTAAGTTAAATTCTGGTGTGTAAAAATGCATTTAACACACCCACACCAGATTTACTGTACATTTACAGATTATGATGGGTATAGTGCAAGCCAACATCTTCTATTGAATGCAGTAATGTGCCCCTAAAAGACACTTCGATTGTGAATGAGTTTTTCTAATGTATAACATAAGCAATATTAATCTAGGGGTTTTTTATTTTATTTTTCAGAATAGTGTGAATACAAATGTGAACTGATATTATATATTATAGCGTATATTATTATATTGCTTATTATGTGGTAATATAGTGCTATTATTTATTTTAGACAATATTTAGTTTTTGTCAAACAAAAATATATTAGGCCACCCCAAATTTACTGTCTACAATCAAAAAATGGCATTTTGTTTTATACTAATTTCACAACTTTAATAAGTAACCAATCACATTTCTGCTGAGCTGGGACATGTACAGTAATAGCCAATCACAGACTACATTTACACATACACATTTATTGTGGACGAAAGTAAAGAGGGTTGGGGGATTGTGGAAGAAAGTGAAAGTGAACAGCGGATGGCAGATGAGGGCGGTCAGAAGGGGGATCAGTAAAATAAGCTGTCTTAAACAAATTATGCCCTGGATTTGCTATTTAAACAACATGGTGCAAAACATGAAAATTAGGGTTGCGCTGGTCTAAAATAGCAATAAATCTTGTCATACACGTCTCGCACCTTATTGTGCTGGGTGTATGACAGGGCCCTTAAAGTGTTTGAGTAATCCATAGCAGATGTTGTTCCTGTGCAGCCATTGAAAACATAAACTGACATTATGCAAATGTTCTATAGATATGCGTAAATGAGTTAAAGAATCGAAAGCAGAATGGTTGATGACACATTTAACGCACTTTAGATTCAATTCAATAAATGTTGTGAACTTCGATCTTAAAACCTTAACATTAAAAACAGCAAGCAGCTCCATTACACACTGAACGAAAGGTAGTATTATAGAAAAGGCTTAATAGCAGCAGCACTTTAAATGCGAACCTATTCCTTGGCTTCCTTGCTTTTAAAAAGAAAAGATCAGGCTCTTTACAGTGCGACCACACACACTAAGGAGATGTGTGTGTAAATAAAATGGCATATTAAAGGTTTTATCAGTGCCACAGCTCAGCGCCACAACGGACATGGCTGAGATGCTTCATTCATAGTGTGAAAAGGGTTTAACTCAGCTTGCTCGTTAAGCCTCCTTCACATCTCTAAATGCGCGCACACACACACATAGATAAACAAGGACCATTGTGTGAGAGCTGAATATAAATCAATGTGCTCAGACTGTGAAGATATGCGTTGTGTTAATGGTGCTGTGGGGCAGATTAGATTACATCAGGTCTCGCTTAACCTGATCAGAATGACGGTTTCATATGAGATGTTTGTGTAATTACTTAAGCTCACACACATTTTCTGCCCTTTTTTATTTTTTTGGGGGGAGGGTTTTGATTTGCTTCCAGGCTCAAAATGTTCTAAGATAGCATAAAAATCAAAGCAAACCACCTTATTACAGAGTCTTTTTTGCAAATGAAAGCTTTCATGCACTAAATGCGCAGTTCATGTGTACAAAGCAAATAGGAAGAGAACTGATAGTATCTCAATGAGAAAGTAATAACACATAATGTGGGCTTACTCAAAGAACATAAGGTCGCAATCATTGTGGCTTTGATAGCATGCTCCAGTCTTATCTAATCAATACTAATGCATTTAGAATGGCTTATTACAACAAATATATTTTTAGATGATCATGATCAAAAGCAATGGCTACAGTTAATGGCTCAGGAACACTGATTCCCATGGCAGAGATATATTGAGTACCTCAAAATTTTGTAGATTTTAGACTTAAAAAAAAATGATATATGTTGTTTTGTTTGTTTGTTTTTTCTCATAATGTGCCACAAACTTAAAATCACATGAATCATTTAGTCAGTTATCTTTGGTTTATTCCCTATTTCAGAGTTTGCCACTGCGGAATGAACCGACAACTATTCCAGCATATGTTTTACACAGCGGACATGTTTTCCAGCCACAACAGAGTATTGGTAAACCCCCATACACACTAATCCATACACACACACTATGGACAATTTAGTTTATTCAGTTTGCCTATACTGCATGTTTTTGGACTGTGGGGGAACCAACATTGATATAGGATCCGATTGCAGCGCATGCCCGAAACACACTTCATAGTAAAACTTACTTCAGACACCTTACCACCCAAAGCAGTGTAGTCAAACACCAGCATACTGTTCCATTCTTAACAATAACACACATTCAGTATTAATCCATACAGCAGCAAAAGCTAAACTATACTGATTCTTGACCGCTGCACATGTGTAGGAACAGCTGACGGTGGCCAAATCAAAGACAAACGGCAATGGAACACGAGCTCACAAATGCATTTAAGTCCGTAAACAAAGCTACACTTGTCGCATTCCAATGTGACATTGACGCGATGAGAATATAGTTAACTTGATACAGTACAAGTGGTTACAAGTAACACAACACAATTAAATACATAATTTGCAAGCTAGAGAAAACAAGGAGACAGCCTTTCACTTACACTTATGTGTCACGGGCCAGGTCTGATTTCATTAATTATCTTTCATTTTGGAGCTTTTCCAACTTCTAAGCTGTAACTTAGATCATTTCTATTTGCAATTATTGCTGTGGCACCCAGGGGCGTAGCACCAAATTCTGGGCCCTGTACCCTCTCAATGTCAATGGGCCCCCTACACATTTTTTTTTTTTAATTATTTGAATATAAACATGCACAAATAGTGTTTTAATCTATAATCAAATCAGATTATAATAATGACTTGTTCTTTCATTCACCACCAAATTGATGCATTTGGCCTACTTGTGCTCAAATACTTTTAAACCGTAGGCTGCATCGGGTTTGTGTACTGACATTTTGATCCATGATACTAATGCAAGTTTTGATTTTAAAACATTTATTTTTGAACAGGAGAACACGAGACAACTGTACCCTCAGAAACAAATCAAATAAGCTAAACCTGCCATAATACAAATCGTCAACTATCAAAAAATAAATAAAAGTCAAATGAGATGTAATCTACATCCCAGTAAATCCCCACTGACGAGTCTTTTGACCTCTGCATTCACATCTGCAAGACATCTTCAAGACGTTTCCTATCAGATGTGAAAAAGACTTCTATTAGACATCTTTAAGATGTTTGCGATTCAGAATGTGTGTAAAACTGATGTAAAACGGACATCATACAGACGTCTGCCAGACGTTTGTATACAGCAGGTGCTTTCCAGATCAAGAGATCTTTAACAGACATCTTGCAGACGTATACAGACACAAAATATCTAATACAATAGCATTTCAACCTTTATACCATTAAAAGGGATAAATCAAGTATATAATTTCTTATATTAGTATTACTTAATTGTTTAGATTTTTAAAAGGCACATTAACTTCTTTCACATTTACACATGAATCGATAATTGCAATGATTTGACCATAAACAGCTGAAAAAAATTATTGGAAATAAAAATTCATTTTCTGTCACAAGGGGGTGCTTTAGGAGCGCTGAAATATTATGGTTTCCCTAGTTAGGACTGTACACAAATCAGCATTATATGCGACCAAAATGGTCGCAATTTCGAGCCCTGCATTAGCAGCAGCTGTCTGGAGTTGACTATGTTAACTTTAATTAGATGTAGTTTCATAACAAGCAAACTCAGTTCACCTTTTGAAAAGAAATTCCCCTCATTCTGCCTCCTTTATTTTCCTTCCTGTCTTTCTTTTTTTGAAAGCTCGATTTGGGCTTTTTGCGCAGCATGATCAGGCTCTACTCACTGCGTTATTTGTTTGCCGCCGGCTGCCGTCTATGGGCGGACTAAACCATTTCGTCGGGGGAGGGGGGGGGGGGTTATCAATATATTTTGACATAAATAATGACATTGACATCAATTGGAGGGGCTAACTAATTCGAAGTAGGCTACAAAAAAAAAAAAAAAAAAACTGGTGGGATTTCAAAGGGCCCTCTCCCTAGACGGGGCCCTGGGTAGTCAGGTCCACTTTCCCCCCACTACCACGCCCATGGTGGCACCTCTTGCGTGAAGTGTTATATGTTCTCAGGGCTTACCAGTACTCTGCTTTGCCCAAAGATCACATCCCCAGCCAGGGGGTTATAGTGCTTACCAACGCTCCTCCTCAGCTGCAGCAGGCTGCCTTTGTGCCTAATAAACTGGCCTTATTTTGCACGCACCCCTGGTGTATTGTCTGTCCATTTTCACAAATCTCATACATCAGTCTTTTCTGATCCTTCCTTTAATAAACGAATGAATCGACCTCTGTAATCGACCTCTGCCGAATCACTTCTTTCCCTCACACTTCCAGTAATAGCCGGGTAAGCACAGAGTCTTCTTGACTCATGACTTCAGGATCTGTTTGTCTGTTGCTGTGTTAGTGGGGCGGCACAGGTTGAAATGTTCCCGGGTTTGCGCGTGCAACAATTATGGTTCATAGTCACGTCACGGCGAAACGGCTAAAGACTCGTTATGAAGACGATTCATTCTAACAACTGTTAGTCGACTATTTTTTAGATGAATCAATAATTTTAAAAACTGTACACTATCAGATTTAAGCCTTAGCTGGATATTTCACTTCACTTAGAGCTGTTACACACTACATGGAAGGTCATTTTCGAAAACCCACAACAGAGGCTCTTTAAGAGTTTTTCCCTAAGACAAGCAAAATTATCTGCCAGTGGGGTAAGTAAAATAATCTTGTTTTCACTTTGAAATCCTAAGAAAGAAGAACTTTTTTTTGTATAAATCAAATAAATTTCATATACATACAGTGACTTAAAGGGCACATAATTTACCCTTTTTTATAATTTAATATTAATATTATGGCTCATCTGAGTGTGTCACTTTAGGTTCAGTTCAAAACACAGTTCAGATTTTTTTATTATAATGTGTTAAAAAGTCTTATCTTGGGAGCATGTACTCAGCTCGTTGTTTTAGGGGCGTGTTGCTTTACATGAAAATTAGTTTCGACTTCCCACCCAACGTAACAAGGGGGTGGGGCCAAGAGCTCCCCCGCTTTGTGTTTGGCAACAGACAGGCAGACAGAGAGAAGCAACATGATTGAGAGGACCAGCATTCAGCCGTACATGTAGGACTTGGACACCGACCAAGCAGAGAGTACAAAATCATTTGTGCCTTTGTATAGTTTTACAGCCAACTGTGTGCTAGTTTAAAGTGCCGAGCTTGTACACAGAGACTAATAACCACACACCCTGAATTAACTTTGACTGAGGCAATGGATGTGCCGCTTTGAGCCGCGGCACGGCACACCAGACACGCATATTCAGATGTCATTTAAAATGAAACTATTCAGATGGCGCTCTGTGGAGCGGCAGAAACATGAAGTGTCCCGTAACGTGGATGGGTGCCGCAGACAGCTGCCGACTTGAAGTGCCATTGTGTGTACCCTGATAGAAACCTATGTTTAAAATTCTAAAATGCATGGCGCTGCGTGGCGCGACCTGCAGGCAAGTTCATTATTTTATTTCCAATGGAGAGACGCCCACGTGAGGCAACGCGCTTGCACTTTCTAGCTGCACCTAGTTAAGATCACAGGGAGCTTCTGTGACCGCGAGAAATGCAAATGGATTAAGTTTAAGGTATACACAATGAAAAGTAAACATATTTGCAAACCTACCTAAAGTTACAAACAATAATTCCGATTACAGCGATCATGTGGTGAATGTTGATCTTGTGTTGAGCCCATTGAGCCCTACATCTAAAAATACAACAAGAGTGTTCCTTTAGTGACATCACTTTGACTCGCATGCTGAAAATGGCAAGTGGTGCTCACTGCAGAGCCATTTGGGCAGAGCAGAGCTCCAGCGAGGGGGAGTCACTAGGGGTAGGGTTAGGGGTGGGGTTGGTGTACGAATTAATACAGCTTATAGGAGGAGGAGCGAGAGCTCATGCTCCGCCTCGCTGGATCTCAGCTCTGCTCAAATGGCTCTGCAGCGAGCAGTGTCTCGAAAATGGCGGAAGTGAAACAACAAACTGAGGATATTGTGATACATGCCTGTCAATCAATATTGGTGGGCGGGAGGACCGCATTCCTACGTCAAGTTACGGTCGCTCTGAAAACCGTTTCAATTGGTCCACTGTTTTCATGTTGTTAAATTAAAAAAAAAAAGGACTGGGTGTGTTTATATCACACCGGTATGACGGTCTATACACTATAATACCTACACACACGTGTGTCCAAACCGCTTGAAAAGTAGATTTTTCACCATAGGTGCCCTTTAATACAATTCTATAGCTCTTGTACAACTATAATTTAGACTCAACATTGCATATCTTGGTAATGTGACTATTGCGAAGGCACACATTACAATATCATTGCTGAAACGATAAATTGTGCAGCCCTAGCCCAACATTAAATTTCTATACAGAGAGGTCATGTTTTGATCTTCGAATGGTCTTGCACAGCCATGTGATGCAATTTCACAGGTCAAAGTTTACCATGCTTGAACTTTACCACGCAGCGAACTGTGAAACGGGGTTTCCGCTCGTACATGTGCACTCAGTTTCACATTAATTCGGATGTACAAAGAGAATATGCGTAGGATTCAGCGTACGCAGTGTTTCATATAAGTTCATATGAGTAAGAATTTTAATAATAGTGGCCCCATCTATTTTAAACCTTTTGCAGTCCTGTCAAGAAATTTCAATTGATTTATTGAAAACTCTTTATATTCTGACTCTAGAAAATCTGTATTTTTTTTTACAACTTTCAAGGAATTTAGTTCTTTTGACCACTGCAGTGGGTTGCACAATCGCCTCAAAGCAAGAAGGCCACTGGTTCGAGCCCCAGCTGGTTCAGTTGGCGTTTCTGTGTGGAGTTTGTTCTCCCAGTGCTTGCATGGATTTCTTACAAGTGCTCCGGTTTCCCCTAAAAGACTAAAGACATATGGTATAGGTGAACTGGGTAAGCTAAATTGTAGTGTATGTGTGTGTGTGTATGGATGTTGCCCAGTGATGGGTTGCAGTTGGAAGGGCATCTGCTGCGTAAAACATATGCTGGATAAGTTGGCGGTTCATACCACTGTGGTGACCCCAGATTATTAAAAGGACGAAAAGAAAATGAATAAATGAATGACAACTGCAGTGCCACGTTCAATGAAGATAGGAAGAGTGTTACCATCACTAAAGGTTTTATTATTTGGTTGCCCTAAGCCTTTTAGGGCAGATTTGTGAGGGTTGTACATTCTAAAACTTATAATATGGCTTCAGCTCTATATGCTTAAACCCCTAAAGAATATGTTTTCAGCTTATGTTTGAACAGAATCCACCTATTTCACCCTCAGAATAAACTGACTCTGAATCATTGGCCAATTTACTAATTTCAACAACAACTATATATTTTATTTCACACATATTCTGTTTGGCGTTGATTAAGAAGTGCTTCTGCTTTACTCATGTGGCCTAAAAAAAAAAAAAAAACAAGAAGGCTGGGAAAGCCTTTTCCCTAATGAGTAATTTTTACCATTCTGATTTGGGTATCGCCCCAGATTTACCTCATGTGGGTCAGCACAGTGGAAAAGATTCAAATTAATTTCTAAGTAGCAAGTCTGAGCCTCGTCGCATTAATTTTTACAATCTTTCAGACAGGAGTGCTCCTCTGGACGTCTCTCTCCCAGCAGCTAGGAGCCTTGTGCTCGCTCTCCACCATTGCACATTGGTTCTGGCAGGTGTCTTCTTTTGTATGGCAGTCCATGGTATTCATTTTTCATATTACGCTCGGTTTGTAATTTCTTTTCCTACCCACTTCATTTCGCTCAGTGAGTGATTCAGTCTCTTTAGCCCCGTATGCTGCCCTCTGGATTATAAAATGAAAATGCATAACGGAAATATTGAATTTAGGCAAACTCTGTCAATCTGTTTTTCACACCCTTTCAATATCTCTAGCTCTCTGTCTCGATCTGTCAAATATGGATGCTGGCAATCTTTCTACCTCGCGGAGGACACCCACAGAGACAGAAGCTGATTCCTGTCTCTGGCAATGATGTGGAAGCAGGTTTGTGAGTGTGTGTTTGTGAGAAACACACACAAACTTATGTGTGTACAGACAGAGCGAGTCCTTGTTGTAATGTTGTCCTACTCCAAGAGTAAAAAGCCAATGCATCTAACTAATATGTTCAAGTTAACTGCCATGTTTCTCTAAATGCTGTGGGTTTTTTGTTAAGAAAATGAGAACGTTTAACCAAATCCACAAAATGAGTCACAGCGGGCGTTTTAAAGGATACAAGTGTGTTAAAACCGAAATTGCAGGGATTTAAATAACCACACAGAGCTGTTTGTTTGTGTCAGAGCTGGGGCCCGGTGGGTAGTTCTTTTATGACACATAAAAAGAGCTGTTGTGTTCATGAAGACGCAGATTTGAATGTCCCAATCCAATCTCCCTCACTCTATGCTTTCATGTTCTCTCTTTTTTGTTGCTGTGGTAAACACAAGAGCAAAGTGGCAACTTTTTTGAATGCTTGAGGCTTTGAGTGTTTCCAAGATTTAACTTGTCCAGGAACTGCTTGGTCACTGCTTGATTTTGATATTTGTTGTCATACGAGTATTAAAATTAAAAACAATTTGAGATTGCATTGCAAATTATTTGACTGCACTTTGATTTTCTTCAAGCCATTTAGAGGCTCATAATGTCTTGCGCATTCAAAGAAAGCAGACTACTGTAGTTTGTATGATTATACATAATTATACTGCAATAAGATGGATCAGAGGCTAGTTATTACAATTTGCACTGGGATCAAATCACAAAAAAATAAATTAATTACTTTTATTGTCCAAAGATGACTGTTTATTTATTTTCACAAACAAAGAAATCTCTATTTTCACTAGTTTAATTTTTTGGTTTTGGCTCAGTTCCTTTATTTATCAGGAGTCGCCACAGCAGAATGAATCGCCAACTTATCCAGCATTTTTTTGCACAGCGGATGCCCTTCCATCTGCAACCCATCACTGGGAAACACCCATACACTCTCACATTCACACACACAGACTATGGACAATTTAGCTTACCCAGTTCACCTATAGTGCATGTCTTTGGACTATGGGGGAAACCGGAGCACCCAGAGGAAACCCACATGAACACGGGGAGAACATGCAAACTCCACACAGAAACGGCAACTAAGGCTCTTAAAACTAGCAACCTTCTTGCTGTAAGGCGACATCACTACCCATTGTGCCACTAAACCTCTATTTTGACATCTGCAATAAAGCCTGAGAACAATTAGGTCTTGTTTTGTCTAACTTAAGGAGAGGGGTCTGGCTGCAGACTCACTGCAGATGCAATCTGAGCTGCATCCAATGCTTTTTAATGTGCTCACCTAACCCCATCCCTAACCCTACCCATTACAGTGACATCACAAGCTCCATTGAGAGCAGTGTCTGACATTGCAAATACGAGCAAATCAATCTCAGCTTGCATCAAAGGCTGCATCCAGATACTATTGAACTTTAGTTTAAGCTGTGACTGATGCTTATGTTTGAAATAAGATGGTCACTTGCTGTACTACATGTAATATTACCGACACACAAACACACAAATAAAAACTGTTATTCTTTACTCAATGTTGCACACCTGCATGACAGTACCAGGGCTCAACAATAAGGACTGCCCGATAGCCCGGGGCCAGCATGCGAGGCATTTGGGACAGTAGACAGGATTGTTACTGGTCCGATCTCTGCTGCCTTGTCACAAAAGTTCAATTTGTCTGCGACTATTTGTCAGTTGCGTATCAATACAGTCTTAGACTCGAGAAACAGTTTTTGCTTTTAAGCCTTTAAATGCTATCTTCTCGGTGATATCGTAAACACCATATAGCTTTTCTGATTACATGTTGTAGGTTGTTTTTTTTGTAACCTGGTAAAAACATCAGGGGCCTCATGTATCAACGCTGCGTACGCACAAAAACTTTGCGTACGCCAGGTTTCACGCTCAGAATCGCTCACGTTTGGATTTACTAACGATGAACTGAACGTAGGAATGTGCGCAGCTTCACGGCAGCTTTCTGGCTGGCGTACGCACATTTTTTGTGCGTGTCTGTTTTATTTCTATTGGCGACTCCTAGAGGCAGTTGTGTTAAATTCCTCTCTACAAAGTGTCTGAGCCTTGTAATGGCAGCTGTATGAGACGGGTTCATCTAGTAGGTAAGTAAGGTTTCCACACCATACAGTTGACCAGCTAAAAATTAAAGCACAATTTGCAGCAGTCGCCTGTTTTCCCAATGTAATCTGAGCAATCTACCGCACGCACATTGCTATAAAGACACTATCTGAAGATGAATTTGCATGCGTAAATCAGAAACATTTCCATTCAATAAATGTGCAAATAAAATATGATGCACAAACTTATTGATGATTCTTACTTGTCTTTCTCGTGATAAATAGTGGGCAAAATCTGATATGTAGCGGGGAAAAAGAAGAAGAAAGAGTTCATCAGACGCTGGATTCGAGCCGAGTTTAAACTCGAACGTGTCAATACATGATCACATGCGTCTTACGAGGTGTGCCACTGAGACTGCTAAGGGTGCTGTAACATTTTACAGATATAAACCACACTATTCCTTTTTTTAATGCACTCAGTGCGATGTTCAGACCCAACTGTGTTAACCGCATCAGCTAAACTCTCCCACTCTATTTTTTTTCTTTTGTTGTTAATTCCGGAGAACAAACTTGCAAAGAACACAGCTTTTCTCCGGTCTACCTCCGAAAGCAGCACCTCCATTTCACATTCTGTTCAAAGTTTCTCTTTTTGCTTGATTTTGCCATTGCTTTTTCGTTGGGTTTTTCCATTAGCATAGTCATTAGCATATTCATACGGGGTAGGAGGCAGGGAGGGGTTTTGTGCTCGTGCATGTTGCGCTCAGTTTCACGTTCATTCGGATGTACAAAAGAATATGCGTGAGATTCGGCGTACGCAGTGTTTCATACATCTGAATTTTTTATGCGTACGCACATTTACAGCTTTGTGCGTACGCAATGTTTTAGTAAGATTTCCATGCAAGTCTTCGTACATGAGGCCCCAGTACAGCAAAGTGATGGCAACATCAAATTTTTTAGATTTTTTGAAAACATTTTTGACACAATATTAAAAACGTGTCTAAGAAATAACTAATTACTTTTTTTTTTTTTTTTTTTGGTGGGGCCAGTGAAAATATTGGTAGGGCAAGTGAAAATCTGAACCGCTTAAAAAATCCTTAGCGTTAAATCCTGGGTACATTTTCATGCACTCCAACAATTTGACTTCAATATGATTAACGGAATACTCTGATTAAGAGTCTACGAAGTAAACAGCCCTTTTTGATTAATTTGATCTGATTAAGGTCATAATCGAACTAAACAGAAATCTAATTAAGACATGTGGAGTATGCCGATTTAGTTCCATTATTGAAGTGGAGAACAGACATGTAAACACCACAATCAAACTATTACCATCATATGTTTTTGCGACAGGGATTTTCATATACACAATGGCTGTTCGACACTATTCTCTGCATCTATCAAGTCAGCACCAGAACCACAGACATTAACCATTCAGCATGTGGTATCAATTGTTTCACCAGTCCTTAATGCGTACTCGCATTCAATACCTCAGTTTGTTATTGGAGCATGAAAGAAATGTCCCTGAATGAAAAGTGAGTGCTAAACTGCACTTAAAGTTAAACAACTAAAAATTAATAAAATTACATGAAACTCCTGAGGAAAGTTGGATATTGTGGTGACGCAATAATCGATCTATGTGCTGCAACATATAAAACGGTATAATGAAAGGAACATTTCAAAAGAAACTTATATAAACACCCTAATCATATTATTGTCTTAATCAGATTAAGGCAAATAATTACTTATGTTAAAGTAAATGTAGTCACGGCCTTCTGTGAATAATATTTAATTATATTTTGTGAAATTTCCTGTTCTCTCATACAATGGAAGTCAATAAAAAACAGTTCTCATGATATGACCAATATCCTTCTTAATATCTTTATTTTGTGTTCCAAAGGCAAAAAATAAATCAGAACCAGAAATATTATGTTTAAAAATTACAATGCAAGTCTAAATGAATTTAAGTGCATTATTGTGTGATTCTGGTTCGTTTATGTGCATGTTGCAATGTATTTAGCAGTGTGATTTGAGCTGTAAGTTCCAAAAAAAAGTGCATGAGAGGCTTGTTGTCCCAATATTTACAGTTTAAAGGGCACCTATGGTGAAAAATCTACTTTTCAAGCTGTTTGGACAGACATGTGTGTATATATAGTGTATATACTGTCATATTGGGGTGATATAAACACACACAGTTCTTTTTTTTTTTTTTTAATTTAGCAACATAAAGTACCGATCCAATTGGTCCACTGTTTTTATGTAGGAGAGCGGT